>NC_091156.1:49903863-50033863 GCF_040958095.1 Procambarus clarkii
CAACCACTCCCAGCACCACAACCACTCCCAACACCACCACCACTCCCGACACCACTACCACTCCCAACACCACAACCACTCCCAACACCACCACCACTCCAAACACCACAACCACTCCCAACACCACCACCACTCCCAACACCACTACTACTCCCAACATCACCACCACTCCCAACACCACCACCACTCCCAACACCATTACTACTCCCAACACCATACCACACCGAACACCACAACCACTCCCAACACCACAACCACTCCCAACACCACCACCACTCCCAACACCACAACCACTCCCAACACCATTACTTCTCCCAACACCACCACTACTCCCAACACCACAACCACTCCCAACACCACAACCACTCCCAACACCACCACCACTCCCAACACCACAACCACTCCCAACACCATTACTACTCTCAACACAACCACCACTCCCAACACCACAACCACTCCCAACACCACTACCGCTCCATACATCACAACCACTCCCAACACCACAACCACTCCCAACACCACCACCAAATCCCAACACCACAACCACTCCCAACACCACAACCACTCCCAACACCATAACCTCTCTCAACACCACCACCACCACATCCCAACACTACAACCACTCCCAACACCACCACCACTCCCAACACCACCACCACTCCCAACACCACAACCACTCCCA
This sequence comes from Procambarus clarkii, assembly GCF_040958095.1. Taxonomy (NCBI): domain Eukaryota; kingdom Metazoa; phylum Arthropoda; class Malacostraca; order Decapoda; family Cambaridae; genus Procambarus; species Procambarus clarkii. Next base: position 49,904,546 of record NC_091156.1, read on the forward strand.
ACACTACCACCACTCCCAACACCACAACCACTGCCAACACCACCACCACTCCCGATACCACCACCACTCCCAACACCAACACCATCACCACTCCCAACACCACCACCACTCCCAACACCACAACCACTCCCAACACCAACACCACCACTCCCGACACCACGACCACTCCCAACACCAACACCATCACCACTCCCAACACCACAACCACTCCCAACACCATCACCACTCCCAACACCACCACCACTCCCAAACCACAACCACTCCAAACACCACAACCACTCCCAACACCTCCACCACTCCCAACACCACTACTACTCCCAACATCACCACCACTCCCAACACCATTACTACTCCCAACACCACCACCACTCCCAACACCACCACCACTCCCAACACCACTACCACTCCCAACACCACCACCAAATCACAACCACTCCCAACACCACAACCACTCCCAACACCACCACAACCACTCCCAACACCACCACCACTCCCAACACCACCACCAATCCCAACACCATTACAACTCCCAACACCACCACTACTGCCAACACCACCACCACTCCCAACACCACAACCACTCCCATCACCACCACCACTCCCAACACCACCACCATTCTCAATACCACCACCACTCCCAACACCACCACCACTCCCAACACCACCACCACTCCCAACACCACCACCACTCCCAACACCACCACCACTCCCAATACCACCACCACTCCCAACACCACCACCACTCCCAACACCACAACCACTCTCAATACCAACACCACTCCCAACACCACCACAACTCCCAACACCACCACCACTCCCAACACCACCACCACTCCCAACACCACCACCACTCCCAACACCACCACCACTCCCACCACTACTACCACTCCCAACACCTCCACCACTCCAAACACCACAACCACTCCCAACACCTCCACCACTTCCAACACCACCACCACTCCCAACACCACTACTACTCCCAACATCACCACCACTCCCAACACCACCACCACTCCCAACACAACAACCACTCCCAACACCACCACCACTCCCAACACCACTACCACTCCCAACACCACCACCACTCCAAACACCACAACCACTCCCAACACCACAGCCACTCCCAATACCAACACCACTCCCAACACCACCACAACTCCCAACACCACCACCACTCCCAACACCACCACGACTCCCAACACCACCACCAATCCCAATGCCACCACCACTCCCAACACCACCACCACTCCCAACACCACAACCACTCCCAATACCAACACCACTCCCAACACCACCACAACTCCCAACACCACCACCACTCCCAACACCACCACCACTCCCAACACCACTACCACTCCCAACACCACCACCACTCCAAACACCACAACCACTCCCAACACCTCCACCACTTACAACACCACCACCACTCCCAATACCAGTACTACTCCCAACATCACCACCACTCCCAACACCACCACCACTCCCAACACCACAACCACTCCCAACACCATCACTACTCCCAACACCACCACCACTCCCAAACCAAAACCACTCCCAACACCAACACCACTACCAACACCACCACCACTCCCAAACCACAACCACTCCAAACACCACAACCACTCCCAACACCACCACCACTCCCAACACCATTACTCCTCCCAACACCACCACCACTCCCAACACCACAACCACTCCCAACACCATTACTACTCTCAACACAACCACCACTCCCAACACCACAACCACTCCCAACACCACTACCGCTCCATACACCACAACCACTCCCAACACCACAACCACTCCCAACACCACCACCAAATCCCAACATCACAACCACTCCCAACACCACAACCACTCCCAACACCATAACCACTCCCAACACCAACACCACCACATCCCAACACCACAACCACTCCCAACACCACCACCACTCCCAACACCACCACCACTCCCAACACCACAACCATTCCCAACACCACAACCACTCCCAACACTACTACCACTCCCAACACCACAACCACTCCCAACACCACCACCTCTCCCAACACCACAACCACTCCCAACACTACCACCACTCCCAACACCAACTCCACCACAACCACTCCCAACTCCACCAACACTCCCGATACCACCACCACTCCCAACACCAACACCATCACCACTCCTAACACCACCACCACTGCCAACACCACAACCACTCCCAACACCAACACCACCACTATCACTCCCGACAACACCACCACTCCCAACACCAACACCATCACCACTCCCAACACCACCACCACTCCCAACACCACAACCACTCCCAACACCATCACCACTCCCAACACCACTACCACTCCCAAACCACAACAACTCCAAACACCACAACCACTCCCAACACCACCACCACTCCCAACACCACTACTACTCCCAACATCACCACCACTCCCATCACCACCACCACTCCCAACACCATTACTACTCCCAACACCACTACCACTCTCAACACCACAACTACTCCCAACACCATTACTACTCCCAACACCACCACCACTCCCAACACCACCACCACTCCCAACACCACAACCACTCCCAACACCATAACCACTCCCAAAACCTCCACCACCACATCCCAACACCACAACCACTCCCAACACCACCACCACTCCCAACACCACAACCACTCCCAACACCACAACCACGCCCAACACCACCACCACTCCCAACACCACCACCACTCCCAACAACACCACCACTCCCAACACCACCACCACTCCCAACACCAACACCACCACAAACACTCCCAACACCACAACCACTCCCAACACCAACACCACCACCACTCCCGACACCACCACCACTCCCAACACCAACACCATCACCACTCCCAACACCACTACTTCTCCCATCACCACCACCACTCCCAACACCACCACCACTCCCAACACCATTACAACTCCCATCACCACCACCACTCCCAACACCACAGCCACTCCCAACACCACTACCACTCCCAACACCAACACCACCACAACCACTCCCAACACCACCACCACTCCCAACACCACCACCACTCCCAACACCACCACCACTCCCAACACCACCACCATTCCCTTTACCACAACCACTCCCAACACCACAACCACTCGCTTTACTACAACCACTTCCAACATCACGACCACTCCCAACACCACCACCACTCCCAACACCATTACTACTCCCAACACCACCACCACTCCCAACACCACAACCGCTTCCAACACCAACACCACCACAACCACTCCCAACACCACAACCACTCCCATCACCACCACCACTGCCAACACCACCACCACTCCCAACACCACAACCACTCCCAACACCACCACCACTCCCAACACCAACACCACCACAACCACTCCCAACACCACAACCACTCCCAACCCAACAAACACTCCTAACACCACTACCACTCCCGACACCACCACCACTCCCAACACCACAACCACTCCCAACACCACAACCACTCCCAGCACCACAACCACTCCCAACACCACCACCACTCCCGACACTACCACCACTCCCAACACCACAACCAATCCCATCACCAACACCACTCCCAACACCACCACAACCACTCCCAACACCACAACCACTCCCAACACCACAACCACTCCCAGCACCACAACCACTCCCAACACCACCACCACTCCCGACACCACTACCACTCCCAACACCACAACCACTCCCAACACCACCACATCTCCAAACACCACAACCACTCCCAACACCACAACCACTCCCAACACTACCACCACTCCCAACACCACAACCACTCCCAACACCACAACCACTCCCGATACCACCACCACTCCCAACACCAACACCATCACCACTCCCAACACCACCTCCACTCCCAACACCACAACCACTCCCAACACCAACACCACCACCACCACTCCCGACACCACCACCACTCCCAACACCAACACCATCACCACTCCCAACACCACCACCACTCCCAACACCACAACCACTCCCAACACCATCACCACTCCAAACACCACCACCACTCCCAAACCACAATCACTCCAAACACCACAACCACTCCCAACACCACCACCACTCCCAACACCACTACTACTCCCAACATCACCACCACTCCCAACACCATTACTACTCCCAACACCACAACCACTCCCTACACCACCACCACTCCCAACACCACTACCACTCCCAACACCACCACCAAATCACAACCACTCCCAACACCACAACCACTCCCAACACCATAACCACTCCCAACACCAACACCACCACAACCACTCCCAACACCACCACCACTCCCAACACCACCACCAATCCCAACACCATTACAACTCCCAACACCACCACTACTGCCAACACCACCACCACTCCCAACACCACAACCACTCCCATCACCACCACCACTCCCAACACCACCACCACTCTCAATATCACCACCACTCCCAACACCACCACCACTCCCAACACCACCACCACTCCCAACACCACCACCACTCCCAACACCACCACCACTCCCAATACCACCACCACTCCCAACACCACCACCACTCCCAACACCACAACCACTCTCAATACCAACACCACTCCCAACACCACCACAACTCCCAACACCACCACCACTCCCAACACCACCACCACTCCCAACACCACCACCACTCCCAACACCACCACAACTCCCACCACCACTACCACTCCCAACACAACCACCACTCCAAACACCACAACCACTCCCAACACCTCCACCACTTCCAACACCACCACCACTCCCAACACCACTACTACTCCCAACATCACCACCACTCCCAACACCACCACCACTCCCAACACCACAACCACTCCCAACACCACCACCACTCCCAACACCACTACCACTCCCAACACCACCACCACTCCAAACACCACAACCACTCCCAACACCACAACCACTTCCAATACCAACACCACTCCCAACACCACCACAACTCCCAACACCACCACCACTCCCAACACCACCACGACTCCCAACACCACCACCACTCCCAATACCACCACCACTCCCAACACCACAACCACTCCCAATACCAACACCACTCCCAACACCACCACAACTCCCAACACCACCACCACTCCCAACACCAACACCACTCCCAACACCACCACCTCTCCCAACACCACCACCACTCCCAACACCACCACCACTCCAAACACCACAACCACTCCCAACACCTCCACCACTTCCAACACCACCACCACTCCCAACACCACTACTACTCCCAACATCACCACCACTCCCAACACCACCACCACTCCCAACACCACAACCACTCCCAACACCATCACCACTCCCAACACCACCACCACTCCCAAACCACAACCACTCCCAACACCAACACTACTAATAACACCAACACCACTCCCAAACCACAACCACTCCAAACACCACAACCACTCCCAACTCCACAACCACTCCCAACACCATTACTCCTCCCAACACCACCACCACTCCCAACACCACAACCACTCCCAACACCATTACTACTCTCAACACAACCACCAGTCCCAACACCACAACCACTCCCAACACCACTACCGCTCCATACACCACAACCACTCCCAACACCACAACCACTCCCAACGCCACCACCAAATCCCAACATCACAACCACCCCCAACACCACAACCACTCCCAACACCATAACCACTCCCAACACCAACACCACCACATCCCAACACCACAACCACTCCCAACACCACCACCACTCCCAACACCACCACCACTTCCAACACCACAACCACTCCCAACACTACCACCACTCCCAACACCACAACCACTCCCAACACCACCACCTCTCCCAACACCACAACCACTCCCAACACCACCACCACTCCCAACACCAACTCCACCACAACCACTCCCAACACCACCAACACTCCCGATACCACCACCACTCCCAACACCAACACCATCACCACTCCTAACACCACCACCACTGCCAACACCACAACCACTCCCAACACCAACACCACCACTATCACTCCCGACAACACCACCACTCCCAACACCATCACCACTCCCAACACCACCACCACTCCCAACACCACAACCACTCTCAACACCATCACCACTCCCAACACCACCACCACTCCCAACACCATTACTACTCCCAACACCACTACCACTCCCAACACCACAACTACTCCCAACACCATTACTACTCCCAACACCACCACCACTCCCAACACCACAACCACTCCCAACACCACAACCACTCCCAACACCACCACCAAATCCCAACATCACAACCACTCCCAACACCACAACCACTCCCAACACCATAACCACTCCCAACACCACAACCACTCCCAACACCATAACCACTCTCAAAACCTCCACCACCACATCCCAACACCACAACCACTCCCAACACCACCACCACTCCCAACAACACCACCACTCCCAACACCACCACCACTCCCAACACCAACACCACCACAACCACTCCCAACACCACAACCACTCACAACACCAACACCACCACCACTCCCGACACCACCACCACTCCCAACACCAACACCATCACCACTCCCAACACCACTACTTCTCCCATCACCACCACCACTCCCAACACCACCACCACTCCCAACACCATTACAACTCCCATCACCACCACCACTCCCAACACCACAGCCACTCCCAACACCACTACCACTCCCAACACCAACACCACCAAAACCACTCCCAACACCACCACCACTCCCAACACCACCACCACTCCCAACACCACCACCACTCCCAACACCACCACCACTCCCAACACCACCACCATTCCCTTTACCACAACCACTCGCTTTACTACAACCACTTCCAACATCACCACCACTCCCAACACTACCACCACTCCCAACACCACAACCGCTTCCAACACCAACACCACCACAACCACTCCCAACACCACAACCACTCCCATCACCACCACCACTGCCAACACCACCACCACTCCCAACACCACAACCACTCCCAACACCACAACCACTCCCAACACCACTAACACTCCTAACACCACTACCACTCCCGACACCACCACCACTCCCAACACCACAACCACTCCCAACACCACAACCACTCCCAGCACCACAACCACTCCCAACACCACCACCACTCCCGACACTACCACCACTCCCAACACCACAACCAATCCCAACACCAACACCACTCCCAACACCACCACAACCACTCCCAACACCACAACCACTCCCAACACCACAACCACTCCCAGCACCACAACCACTCCCAACACCACCACCACTCCCGACACCACTACCACTCCCAACACCCAAACCACTCCCAACACCACCACCACTCCAAACACCACAACCACTCCCAACACCACCACCACTCCCAACACCACTACTACTCCCAACATCACCACCACTCCCAACACCACCACCACTCCCAACACCATTACTACTCCCAACACCATACCACACCCAACACCACAACCACTCCCAACACCACAACCACTCCCAACACCACCACCACTCCCAACACCACAACCACTCCCAACACCATTACTACTCCCAACACCACCACTACTCCCAACACCACAACCACTCCCAACACCACAACCACTCCCAACACCACCACCACTCCCAACACCACAACCACTCCCAACACCATTACTACTCTCAACACAACCACCACTCCCAACACCACAACCACTCCCAACACCACTACCGCTCCATACATCACAACCACTCCCAACACCACAACCACTCCCAACACCACCACCAAATCCCAACATCACATCCACTCCCAACACCACAACCACTCCCAACACCATAACCTCTCCCAACACCACCACCACCACATCCCAACACTACAACCACTCCCAACACCACCACCACTCCCAACACCACCACCACTCCCAACACCACAACCACTCCCAACACTACCACCACTCCCAACACCACAACCACTGCCAACACCACCACCACTCCCGATACCACCACCACTCCCAACACCAACACCATCACCACTCCCAACACCACCACCACTCCCAACACCACAACCACTCCCAACACCAACACCACCACTCCCGACAACACCACCACTCCCAACACCAACACCATCACCACTCCCAACACCACAACCACTCCCAACACCATCACCACTCCCAACACCACCACCACTCCCAAACCACAACCAATCCAAACACCACAACCACTCCCAACACCTCCACCACTCCCAACACCACTACTACTCCCAACATCACCACCACTCCCAACACCATTACTACTCCCAACACCACCACCACTCCCAACACCACCACCACTCCCAACACCACTACCACTCCCAACACCACCACCAAATCACAACCACTCCCAACACCACAACCACTCCCAACACCACCACAACCACTCCCAACACCACCACCACTCCCAACACCACCACCAATCCCAACACCATTACAACTCCCAACACCACCACTACTGCCAACACCACCACCACTCCCAACACCACAACCACTCCCATCACCACCACCACTCCCAACACCACCACCACTCCCAACACCACCACCACTCCCGATACCACCACCACTCCCAACACCAACACCATCACCACTCCCAACACCACCTCCACTCCCAACACCACAACCACTCCCAACACCAACACCACCACCACCACTCCCGACACCACCACCACTCCCAACACCAACACCATCACCACTCCCAACACCACCACCACTCCCAACACCACAACCACTCCCAACACCATCACCACTCCAAACACCACCACCACTCCCAAACCACAATCACTCCAAACACCACAACCACTCCCAACACCACCACCACTCCCAACACCACTACTACTCCCAACATCACCACCACTCCCAACACCATTACTACTCCCAACACCACAACCACTCCCTACACCACCACCACTCCCAACACCACTACCACTCCCAACACCACCACCAAATCACAACCACTCCCAACACCACAACCACTCCCAACACCATAACCACTCCCAACACCAACACCACCACAACCACTCCCAACACCACCACCACTCCCAACACCACCACCAATCCCAACACCATTACAACTCCCAACACCACCACTACTGCCAACACCACCACCACTCCCAACACCACAACCACTCCCATCACCACCACCACTCCCAACACCACCACCACTCTCAATATCACCACCACTCCCAACACCACCACCACTCCCAACACCACCACCACTCCCAACACCACCACCACTCCCAACACCACCACCACTCCCAATACCACCACCACTCCCAACACCACCACCACTCCCAACACCACAACCACTCTCAATACCAACACCACTCCCAACACCACCACAACTCCCAACACCACCACCACTCCCAACACCACCACCACTCCCAACACCACCACCACTCCCAACACCACCACAACTCCCACCACCACTACCACTCCCAACACAACCACCACTCCAAACACCACAACCACTCCCAACACCTCCACCACTTCCAACACCACCACCACTCCCAACACCACTACTACTCCCAACATCACCACCACTCCCAACACCACCACCACTCCCAACACCACAACCACTCCCAACACCACCACCACTCCCAACACCACTACCACTCCCAACACCACCACCACTCCAAACACCACAACCACTCCCAACACCACAACCACTCCCAATACCAACACCACTCCCAACACCACCACAACTCCCAACACCACCACCACTCCCAACACCACCACGACTCCCAACACCACCACCACTCCCAATACCACCACCACTCCCAACACCACAACCACTCCCAATACCAACACCACTCCCAACACCACCACAACTCCCAACACCACCACCACTCCCAACACCAACACCACTCCCAACACCACCACCTCTCCCAACACCACCACCACTCCCAACACCACCACCACTCCAAACACCACAACCACTCCCAACACCTCCACCACTTCCAACACCACCACCACTCCCAACACCACTACTACTCCCAACATCACCACCACTCCCAACACCACCACCACTCCCAACACCACAACCACTCCCAACACCATCACCACTCCCAACACCACCACCACTCCCAAACCACAACCACTCCCAACACCAACACTACTAATAACACCAACACCACTCCCAAACCACAACCACTCCAAACACCACAACCACTCCCAACTCCACAACCACTCCCAACACCATTACTCCTCCCAACACCACCACCACTCCCAACACCACAACCACTCCCAACACCATTACTACTCTCAACACAACCACCAGTCCCAACACCACAACCACTCCCAACACCACTACCGCTCCATACACCACAACCACTCCCAACACCACAACCACTCCCAACGCCACCACCAAATCCCAACATCACAACCACCCCCAACACCACAACCACTCCCAACACCATAACCACTCCCAACACCAACACCACCACATCCCAACACCACAACCACTCCCAACACCACCACCACTCCCAACACCACCACCACTTCCAACACCACAACCACTCCCAACACTACCACCACTCCCAACACCACAACCACTCCCAACACCACCACCTCTCCCAACACCACAACCACTCCCAACACCACCACCACTCCCAACACCAACTCCACCACAACCACTCCCAACACCACCAACACTCCCGATACCACCACCACTCCCAACACCAACACCATCACCACTCCTAACACCACCACCACTGCCAACACCACAACCACTCCCAACACCAACACCACCACTATCACTCCCGACAACACCACCACTCCCAACACCATCACCACTCCCAACACCACCACCACTCCCAACACCACAACCACTCTCAACACCATCACCACTCCCAACACCACCACCACTCCCAACACCATTACTACTCCCAACACCACTACCACTCCCAACACCACAACTACTCCCAACACCATTACTACTCCCAACACCACCACCACTCCCAACACCACAACCACTCCCAACACCACAACCACTCCCAACACCACCACCAAATCCCAACATCACAACCACTCCCAACACCACAACCACTCCCAACACCATAACCACTCCCAACACCACAACCACTCCCAACACCATAACCACTCTCAAAACCTCCACCACCACATCCCAACACCACAACCACTCCCAACACCACCACCACTCCCAACAACACCACCACTCCCAACACCACCACCACTCCCAACACCAACACCACCACAACCACTCCCAACACCACAACCACTCACAACACCAACACCACCACCACTCCCGACACCACCACCACTCCCAACACCAACACCATCACCACTCCCAACACCACTACTTCTCCCATCACCACCACCACTCCCAACACCACCACCACTCCCAACACCATTACAACTCCCATCACCACCACCACTCCCAACACCACAGCCACTCCCAACACCACTACCACTCCCAACACCAACACCACCAAAACCACTCCCAACACCACCACCACTCCCAACACCACCACCACTCCCAACACCACCACCACTCCCAACACCACCACCACTCCCAACACCACCACCATTCCCTTTACCACAACCACTCGCTTTACTACAACCACTTCCAACATCACCACCACTCCCAACACTACCACCACTCCCAACACCACAACCGCTTCCAACACCAACACCACCACAACCACTCCCAACACCACAACCACTCCCATCACCACCACCACTGCCAACACCACCACCACTCCCAACACCACAACCACTCCCAACACCACAACCACTCCCAACACCACTAACACTCCTAACACCACTACCACTCCCGACACCACCACCACTCCCAACACCACAACCACTCCCAACACCACAACCACTCCCAGCACCACAACCACTCCCAACACCACCACCACTCCCGACACTACCACCACTCCCAACACCACAACCAATCCCAACACCAACACCACTCCCAACACCACCACAACCACTCCCAACACCACAACCACTCCCAACACCACAACCACTCCCAGCACCACAACCACTCCCAACACCACCACCACTCCCGACACCACTACCACTCCCAACACCCAAACCACTCCCAACACCACCACCACTCCAAACACCACAACCACTCCCAACACCACCACCACTCCCAACACCACTACTACTCCCAACATCACCACCACTCCCAACACCACCACCACTCCCAACACCATTACTACTCCCAACACCATACCACACCCAACACCACAACCACTCCCAACACCACAACCACTCCCAACACCACCACCACTCCCAACACCACAACCACTCCCAACACCATTACTACTCCCAACACCACCACTACTCCCAACACCACAACCACTCCCAACACCACAACCACTCCCAACACCACCACCACTCCCAACACCACAACCACTCCCAACACCATTACTACTCTCAACACAACCACCACTCCCAACACCACAACCACTCCCAACACCACTACCGCTCCATACATCACAACCACTCCCAACACCACAACCACTCCCAACACCACCACCAAATCCCAACATCACATCCACTCCCAACACCACAACCACTCCCAACACCATAACCTCTCCCAACACCACCACCACCACATCCCAACACTACAACCACTCCCAACACCACCACCACTCCCAACACCACCACCACTCCCAACACCACAACCACTCCCAACACTACCACCACTCCCAACACCACAACCACTGCCAACACCACCACCACTCCCGATACCACCACCACTCCCAACACCAACACCATCACCACTCCCAACACCACCACCACTCCCAACACCACAACCACTCCCAACACCAACACCACCACTCCCGACAACACCACCACTCCCAACACCAACACCATCACCACTCCCAACACCACAACCACTCCCAACACCATCACCACTCCCAACACCACCACCACTCCCAAACCACAACCAATCCAAACACCACAACCACTCCCAACACCTCCACCACTCCCAACACCACTACTACTCCCAACATCACCACCACTCCCAACACCATTACTACTCCCAACACCACCACCACTCCCAACACCACCACCACTCCCAACACCACTACCACTCCCAACACCACCACCAAATCACAACCACTCCCAACACCACAACCACTCCCAACACCACCACAACCACTCCCAACACCACCACCACTCCCAACACCACCACCAATCCCAACACCATTACAACTCCCAACACCACCACTACTGCCAACACCACCACCACTCCCAACACCACAACCACTCCCATCACCACCACCACTCCCAACACCACCACCACTCTCAATACCACCATCACTCCCAACACCACCACCACTCCCAACACCACCACCACTCCCAACACCACCACCACTCCCAACACCACCACCACTCCCAATACCACCACCACTCCCAACACCACCACCACTCCCAAAACCACAACCACTCTCAATACCAACACCACTCCCAACACCACCACAACTCCCAACACCAACACCACTCCCAACACCACCACTACTCCCAACACCACCACCACTCCCAACACCACTACTACTCCCAACACCACCACCACTCCAAACACCACAACCACTCCCAACACCTCCACCACTTCCAACACCACCACCACTCCCAACACCACTACTACTCCCAACATCACCACCACTCCCAACACCACCACCACTCCCAACACCACAACCACTCCCAACACCACCACCACTCCCAACACCACTACCACTCCCAACACCACCACCACTCCAAACACCACAACCACTCCCAACACCACAGCCACACCCAATACCAACACCACTCCCAACACCACCACAACTCCCAACACCACCACCACTCCCAACACCACCACGACTCCCAACAGCACCACCACTCCCAATACCACCACCACTCCCAACACCACCACCACTCCCAACACCACAACCACTCCCAATACCAACACCACTCCCAACACCACCACAACTCCCAACACCACCACCACTCCCAACACCACCACCACTCCCAACACCACCACCACTCCCAACACCACTACCACTCCCAACACCACCACCACTCCAAACACCACAACCACTCCCAACACCTTCACCACTTCCAACACCACCACCACTCCCAATACCACTACTACTCCCAACATCACCACCACTCCCAACACCACCACCACTCCCAACACCACAACCACTCCCAACACCATCACCACTCCCAACACCACCACCACTCCCAAACCAAAACCACTCCCAACTCCAACACCACTACCAACACCACCACCACTCCCAAACCACAACCACTCCAAACACCACAACCACTCCCAACACCACCACCACTCCCAACACCATTACTCCTCCCAACACCACCACCACTCCCAACACCACAACCACTCCCAACACCATTACTACTCTCAACACAACCACCACTCTTAACACCACAACCACTCCCAACACCACTACCGCTCCATACACCACAACCACTCCCAACACCACAACCACTCCCAACACCACCACCAAATCCCAACAACACAACCACTCCCAACACCACAACCACTCCCAACACCATAACCACTCCCAACACCAACACCACCACATCCCAACACCACAACCACTCCCAACACCACCACCACTCCCAACACCACCACCACTCCCAACACCACAACCACTCCCAACACTACTACCACTCCCAACACCACAACCACTCCCAACACCACCACCTCTCCCAACACCACAACCACTCCCATCACCACCACCACTCCCAACACCAACTCCACCACAACCACTCCCAACACCACCAACACTCCCGATACCACCACCACTCCCAACACCATCACCACTCCTAACACCACCACCACTGCCAACACCACAACCACTCCCAACACCAACACCACCACTATCACTCCCGACAACACCACCACTCCCAACACCAACACCATCACCACTCCCAACACCACCACCACTCCCAACACCACAACCACTCCCAACACCATCACCACTCCCAACACCACTACCACTCCCAAACCACAACAACTCCAAACACCACAACCACTCCCAACACCACCACCACTCCCAACACCACTACTTCTCCCAACATCACCACCACTCCCAACACCACCACCACTCCCAACACCATTACTACTCCCAACACCACTACCACTCCCAACACCACAACTACTCCCAGCACCATTACTACTCCCAACACCACCACCACTCCCAACACCACAACCACTCCCAACACCACAACCACTCCCAACACCACCACCAAATCCCAACATCACAACCACTCCCAACACCACAACCACTCCCAACACCATAACCACTCCCAAAACCTCCACCACCACATCCCAACACCACAACCACTCCCAACACCACCACCACTCCCAACACCACAACCACTCCCAACACCACAACCACTCCCAACACCACCACCACTCCCAACACCACCACCACTCCCAACAACACCACCACTCCCAACACCACCACCACTCCCAACACCAACACCACCACAACCACTCCCAACACCACAACCACTCCCAACACCAACACCACCACCACTCCCGACACCACCACCACTCCCAACACCAACACCATCACCACTCCCAACACCACTACTTCTCCCATCACCACCACCACTCCCAACACCACCACCACTCCCAACACCATTACAACTCCCATCACCACCACCACTCCCAACACCACAGCCACTCCCAACACCACTACCACTCCCAACACCAACACCACCACAACCACTCCCAACACCACCACCACTCCCAACACCACCACCAATCCCAACACCATTTCAACTCCCAACACCACCACCTTCACTGCCAACACCACCACCACTCCCAACACCACAACCACTCCCATCACCACCACCACTCCCAACACCACCACCACTCTCAATACCACCACCACTCCCATCACCACCACCACTCCCAACACCACCACCACTCCCAACACCACCACCACTCCCAACTCCACCACCACTCCCAACACCAACACCATCACCACTCCTAACACCACCACCACTGCCAACACCACAACCACTCCCAACATCAACACCACCACTATCACTCCCGACAACACCACCACTCCCAACACCATCACCACTCCCAACACCACCACCACTCCCAACACCACCACAACCACTCCCAACACCACAACCACTCCCAACACCACCACCACTCCCAACACCACCACCACTCCCAACAGCACTACCACTCCCAACACCACCACCACTCCCAACACCACAACCACTCGCTTCACTACAACCACTCCCAACATCACCACCACTCCCAATACCACCACCACTCCCAACACCATTACTACTCCCAACACCACCACCACTCCCAACACCACAACCACTCCCAACACCAACACCACCACAACCACTCCCAACTCCACAACCACTCCCATCACCACCACCACTGCCAACACCACAACCACTCCCAACACCACAACCACTCCCAACACCACAACCGCTCCCAGCACCACAACCACTCCCAACACCACCACCACTCCCGACACCACCACCACTCCCAACACCACAACCAATCCCAACACCAACACCACTCCCAACACCACCACAACTCCCAACACCACCACCACTCCCAACACCACCACCACTCCCAACACCACCACCACTCCCAACACTACCACCACTCCCAACACCACAACCTCTCCCAACACCACCACCACTCCAAACACCACAACCAATCCCAACACCATCACCACTACTACTCCCAACATCACCACCACTCCTAACACCACCACCACTCCCAACACCATTACTACTCCCAACACCATACCACACCCAACACCACAACCACTCCCAACACCATTACTACTCCCAACACCACCACCACTCCCAACACCACAACCACTCCCAACACCACAACCACTCCCAACACCACCACCACTTCCGACACCACCACCACTCCCAACACCACAACCACTCCCAACACCACAACCACTCCCAGCACCACAACCACTCCTTACATCACCACCACTCCCGACACCACCACCACCACTCCCAACACCACAACCACTCCCAACAGCAACACCACTCCCAACACCACCACAACTCCCAACACCACCACCACTCCCAACACCATCACCACTCCCAACACTGTAATGATCTGGGGCTCAGATCATTAGTTCTCCCTTCTCCCTCCTTTCCTTCTCCCTTCCTTTCCTTCTCCTTCTCCCCTCCTTTCCTTCTCCCTCTCCCCTCCTTCCTTCTCCCCTCCCCTTGGCCGTCATTCGTATCCTCCTCTTCCCCCCCCCCAGTCGCCCATTTGTCAGGGTCAAGAGGTTGACCTGGGGGTGGTAGTGGATACCTTGGCTTCTCCCACTCAACTTCCCCACTCAGATATTTCCCTCTCCATCCCCCTCTCATCCCCTCTCTTCCCCTCTCACCGGTCCCTTCCCCATACCAGGCAGAGTCAAATGTCCGAGTCAAATTATCAGTTTTGTAAACATTGCTCGCAGGTGCACTGGGGTTCCATAGTGGCGCCTTGTTTCCCTTCTCATAGCTGGGGAGAGCTGACTCAATCTTCAGGAATTCATGTAGCTTTCCACGGCAGATCAGTGAAGGTGATTGCCCTGAGATAAGGGCCAAGTCCTTATTGGCCCTAGAGAGCCAGACCTCAGGCCTACGTGTTAAATGATTGGCCATTGCCAAAATAATGGGTGGAGTCCTGGGGCTGTATTAGATGGTGGGAGGAGTAATCCTTCCCAGCAATAAGTTGGTAAAACAAAATTTCATCAGTGTGTCTTGGGAGTGTATTAGGAACAGGGCCGCAAGCCTGTATCCTAGGGGCTGAGGGCAGCCATCAACATCTTGGCCGTGGTGCGGGTATTTTAAGGTATAGTAGCACTTGAGTTTCGTGCCCTCAATAAATATCCATTGTGCCTCTAGGGAAATAGAATAGGTTATTTGTTCAAATTGTCTTAATTTACATGTTTGATAAAATAAATTGTATAGCTTGTCCAGTGGTATTCACTTAACTCCCATTTGATATATTTTGCTACTTTGTCATTTTTAGGTGTTGTATTGGAAGCCCCCAGGTCCTCCTACAATTAATCGATACTAAAGTTGCCCTTGGATTTAAATTAGTAACGTAAATTACACAAACTAATTTTCCAAAATTTATTACTGAGATTCATATTACCCGGAGTCCCATGGTTACTGATTCCTTGCCTTCCTGGGGGATCGGTGATAGTCACATTCAGGTATGGTTGGTCGGGAAGGTGGTGGCAGTGCAAATGTGTTTTGTTATAATTTGGTAACTAATAACCCTTGTCCTTGGGGGTATCTTCCTCATTTAATATTCCTCTTACATACGTGGCCGTCCAGTGAAGGGTCATGCTGGACTGTAACAGTGTTAAGCTGGGGTATTGAGTGAAGAGAGACAGAGATTTACAACAGAGAGCGTATATTACGATCACGAGAGATAACAAGATAACAAGATTAATACTGGGGAACATTGGGTTATTACAATAGAGGCCGCGGTTATTACAACAGGGTAAAGCGGTCATTACAATGGTAGCAGCGGTGTTTCAATAATTTCTTGACGATTATTGAAGCCTCACGCGCCTGTCCGTTCGGTTATGTTATGTGGTGAGGGTGCAGCCGGGGCCCATGAGATAGAGCCGACGGTAATCCTATGTGGTGCGATTCGCATAGAGTAGGCGATTCTAGGGTCGTGAGGGGCTGGTAAGTTTAATTACGGTCACTTAAGTGTATGCGCTAGCAGGCAGTTAAGTGTGGAGGCCGCCTTGGGTAGTTGGAAAGGGTATTATTTTTCTCGACCCTCTGCAACTACGGACAAGGGTGCTGCGTGGTGGTTTTCGCAGCAACAATTCTAGGTGTCGAATTGTCGGGGCGGGGAAGTATTAGGACGCTAATTATTATCCCCGAGGGCGTGTTAGGCGACCCAATCGCTAGATTTTTACGGTACAGCCATGAAGTTCACTGAGGGATGGCCTAGTAGATTCTCTAGCAACGGAATAACGGTGGTGTCGGACAGTTAGATCTGTCGGTTGTTCCGCTATCTTGTCTAACCGTTGACCGCGAAGGACAGGATTATTTGGTACTGTCGGCATCTAGGTGGATGTGGTTACCTAGGCTTGGAGAAGCGACAGGGCGGGCCGGGACGGGACGGTTATAGGTTAAATCGAGATTTCCTTAAGTACTAAATTAAGTTCCCTGTATATTAAGTTTCCTTTCAGGTTAAGTATCCCTTCGTTAGTTAAGTGTTCCCTCTCGTTTACGTAATTCTCGTATATAAGTGGTATTATTTTTTCTAAGTATTTGTTTTACATGTTTAAGTCTGGAATTTTTGTTTTCGTATTGTGCAGTATTAATTCTTTGAGAGAATTACTAAAAGGTGAGTGGTTTACTGTTTTCAAGTGAAGTGCGGTGCATAAAGTGAAGTCTGTGAAAGAATTGAAATCAGTGAAATCGTGGAAAATTTTTGTGATGACATTTTTCAAAGTCGCTTGGAAAATCTCAATTTCGGAATAAATTCTAGTTTTGTGCCTGGCCATACGATCATCGGGTCGTCAGGGTTAATTCAAGTGTGCGATTAAAGTGATCCGAGTTAGAACTTTGAGAGACCAAAAGTCGAATTTTGGTCATTTAAGCGAATTAGCATTAGGACTCTGAATTTTTTAGCGTTTAACTCAGCGCCCAGTGTGACAGCGCCCAGTAATTGTTTGCGCTCAACCAAGTGTCTAAGTGTCTCGCGAGTAGTATATTCAGTTCAAGTGATAAGCGAACGACACGTCGGTATTTAATTTATAATTTTGAGAAAAGAAATTCATGGTTAATTAAGAATTAGTGCGGAGACTACTTTCTGAGGATTCGGCTTCGTGACAGTGAGCGCGCTTTTAATTTTTGTATACTTACCAACGTGTCCAAGTGGTTAGCGAGTGTTATAATCAGTTAAAGTAACAAGTCAACTACGCGCCAGTATTTAAATTATAATTTTGGGAAATTAATTACTAATTTTTACTTAAGGTCCAGCACGACTCTGTAGCTGTGAGCGTCGCAGTTATCAGTGTATATTTCTCAGTATTCTACAACGCGACCGGCGGTGAACAAGTGTATGCTATATAACCATCAAGTTCATGCAGTAACGTAAATAATTAATTTAACATTAATTTGGTAACTAATAATACTTATAATTCGGTCCGAGCGCCGTTGTTAGTGTAGGGCGTTACGGAATTAAAAATAATTGTTGAAGATATAAACATCGCGCCAGTGTTAAATTAACGATAACGTCATTCGTTCATTCGTTCCTAGTGCGCCTAAGATTTTCAAGAAAAATTTAGGAAATTCAGTTAACGTAAAATGTTGTATTTATTGTGCGCTGGTGTACTAGACGGATTATTTTCGATAAATAAAACAAAGGTGAAACTAAATTATTTACAGTAAATTCAGTGTAGTCCCTTTCGCGTAAATATTACTTGTATAATTTCAGTATATTTTGTTAAAGAATTCGGGAATTATCAATTTTTCTAAGATTTATATTGGATTTGCATTTACAGACAAGAAAGTCGTACTATAATTCTTTTTATTTTTGCGTTACCAATCCACTTCGAGTGTCTAATAAATATGGTGGAAATTAATTTCATTTTTTCAAGTTTATTCTAGTAGTCCGATCATTTAATAATTAACGTAACCTTTTTATGTGGTTTATAAGTGCGCATATATAGTTTGTTCAACATCGTATACAGTGTTTTGTTTCACAAGTGATGATTAGTAGTCGATGCCGATTGGGAATTTCCATCTGTCCGCATATATATTTGACGAATGAGAGAAGAGGATAATATGACTAAAGAAATTCATTCATTGGTGGAGCGTTGTCAGCGAGACTCTGCCGCCGTCATCTGTCATCGCCTAGTCAACGGGCGACGGTCCTCGCTGGGGCTCGAGAAATCCATTAGGAAGGGTGGCGATAAATGGTACTTCCGGTTTGGACACACGGAACATTTTTCTAGGAATTGAGGTTAGGAAACGTTTTGTGTTTCCACTATAGGTTATTTATGGAACCAAATGGTGTGTTAAAATTTTACCCTGATCCGACGACGGGTTCTGAAGTTAAGTTGTAGAAATGTTTGTCCTTCATGGAGGGACATGGCGCACAACAACATCCCCTCCCTACCCAAGCACCCCTCCCTACCCAAGCACCCCTCCCTGCTTACAACCCCCAACCTTACCTCCAGGCCAACCCATGTCCACCCCAATTCCTGGCAGTCCCATACCAACCTCAGCCAACTACCACCCAACCCCTTGTCGACGCGTTATTGGAATTGTGGAAAACTACATTTCCTGCTCAACTCCCACCCTTACAACCCCCTGTTTACAACCCCCCTCCACAACCCACCCCCGGCCTGCCCTCACCCTCCCTCTTATCCCCCCAACCCATCCCCCCAACCCCTCTTGTTACCCACCCTACCCCCTCCATCCTACACCTTGCTCCTCACCTCCCCTCCACCCCTCTTCCTCCCCTACCCCTATTCCTAGTGTCGCCTCTACAGAAGTTGCTGGGGAATGTAGCCAGCGGGCTTCTGGGACGCGTAAAATTGGTGATGAAATTTGTTGGAGGTGTCATGGCCGAGGCCATTACAGGTATGTATGCACGAGCACACGGGTCATGGGTGACCCAGAACAGGTCAGTACGTTGGCTGGCAGACCTACGTTTGAGATGACGGTTGAAGGTGTGAGATTGACAGTTTTTGTGGACACCGGAAGTCAAGCGACGCTCATTAAAAAGTCAGCCTTCAGCACACTTAAAGAGACACGCCTTAAGCGTTGTGGGAAGCATTTAACAGCAGTGAATGGTCAACATATTAATATCTTGGGCCAGGCCACCATTAGTAAGAAACAGAAGTACAACATTCACTACCCTAAGTTGTTGTTTAAGTCTCTTCCAGACACAGAGAAGAAATCATGTGGGCAACATGCCTTGGTGAAACAATGTTGCCCACCACATTCAGTTAAATTCATTAAAGTATCAGTGGGACGTCACATTGCACCAGGTACCACCCTTCAGGTGGCTGGGAGATGTGACAGGTTGTTGATCCCTCATCATTTGATCACAGTGCTTGATAAAGGTGCCCTTATTCCAGTTGTCAATCTCTCGCACAAAACCTATCGTTTCAGGGCAGGTGATAGGGTGACTCAGGCTACAATTGTAGAAAATACAGGAATTTTTCAGTATCAAAGCCAGGAGATGCCAGCCACCACAGCACAATGTAGTGCACTTAATGTTACAGATAGAAGTACACAGGGGGAACACAAGACCGAGACAAGGAAAAATAGTAATACGCAGGAAGTTGAGATGTTAATCTCGGCTCTGGATTTGCAACATGTGCAACAGTCAGATAGGAAACTTTTGAGAGGGATTTTACGTAAATTCCCTAGACTGTTTGCAACAGAAGACGATCAAATCGGGCTTCTGGATAGGATCGAGCATGTTATTCCTACAGGTGACCATCCTCCTATTTACACCCGTCAATGGAGGCTTCCGGAACGGGCGAAGGAAGTAATTAGGGATGAGTGTCAGAAAATGTTGAGACAGGATGTGATAGAGCCTAGTACATCACCATGGTTGTCGCCAGTAGTGTTGGTACATAAACCGGATGGTAGTTATAGGTTTTGTGTTGACTACCGAAAGATCAACGAAATTACTAAAGGTGATGTGTATCCTTTGCCACGGATACAAGAAATAATAGATCAGTTTGGGGCAGCCAAATACTTTTCTACTCTGGATGCGAAATCTACGTATTGGGCCATCCCAGTCGCTGAGAAAGATAGAGAAAAGACCGCCTTCTCTGATGGGGTTCATACTTATCAATTCAAGCGGATGCCTTTCGGGTTAAAGACAGCGCCTTCATCATTTCAGAGGGCAATTAATTATATCCTCAGTCCAGTCCTGGGGAGGCACTCGTTAGCGTACCTGGATGATGTGGTTATCTACTCCAGGACGTTTGATGAGCACTTACGAGATTTGACTGAGACGTTGGCACTGTTAGATAAGGCGGGGTTCAAACTTAACGTGACTAAGTGCACTCTGGCATCTCAGAAATTCAAGTTTCTGGGATTCCAGGTGAGCACAGACGGTATCCGACCTGACCCCGACTCCTGTCGTGCCATTGCTGACATGCCCACACCTAAGACAGCAAAGGATGTTCGAAGGTTTCTGGGGGCAGCCAGATATTTCCGTCGCAACATTGAGGGTTTTGCAAGTACAACAGCACCGTTAACTGAGCTTACTAAGAAAAATGTTAAATTCGTTTGGAAACCTGAGCATGATAACGCTTATGCAAAATTAAAAAGTCAACTCATTACCACCCCAGTCTTGGCAGTACCTGATTTTGATAAGGAGTGGGAAGTACACACTGACGCCAGTGGCATAGCTATTGGTGGGTGCTTAATGCAACGTGATAATGACAATCTTCCTCACCCAGTAGCATATTTCAGCAGGAAGGTTAAGGGTCCGGAGGTCCGCTATTCTGCAACGGATAGGGAAGCTTTGGCTGTGGTAGAAAGTGTCAGGTACTTTGAACCGTATCTTTTCCAACGTCACTTTGTCATTTATACAGATCACAGGGCGTTGACTCATATTTTTAAGAAAAGAACTAAGTGCCCTCGCATGTCACGTTGGTCTCATGAACTAGCTGCTCACTCATTCCAAATACTTTACAAGCCTGGGCCATCACATGTTGTACCAGACACTTTGAGTAGAAACATTGCTACTGTTAACGTAAATCTTAATATTGAAAATATTTCCAGTGAGAAAATGCGAGAATTCCAGATGAACGAACCAAGGTGGTAGGAAATTATTGAACTTTTGGAGGGAGGAAAATATCCGTCGAAGAAACGTAATTTAGCAATTCATGATTTTGAAATGAAGGATGGGGTCTTATTTTATGTAAAGGGACAGCAGGATCGTGCAGTTTTTCAGTTGGTTATCCCAGAGGTGTTGAAGAAGTCGGCGTTGAAACTCGCACATTCGTCTAAGATTGCAGGTCATCCGGGGATTTTTAAAACTCACATGAAAGCCAAGTCACTCTTTTTCTTCCCCGGTATGTTAACAGAGGTCATTAACTTCGTTCAGTCCTGTGGTCATTGTCAAAGGAGGAAAGGTACCCTTAAGGTACAGGCTCCATTGCAAGAATTCCCAGAAATTTTGGAACCTTTAGATCGGGTGGGGGCTGATCTGATTGATCTGCATCACAGTCATTCAGGAAACCGTTACGTATTGGTGTTGGTAGACCACCTGTTCAGGTACACCACACTGATTGCATTGCCTCAGAAAGATTCACGAACTGTTGCAAAGGCGTTCTTAGATAGGTTTGTCACGGTATTTGGTCCCCCTAAAGTGTTAGTTTCTGACCGAGGTCAGGAATTTAATGGGAATATTTTTAGAGAAGTATGTAAAATTATAGAAACCACTTCAGCATTCACTACGGCTTATCACCCTCAGGCTAACGGCATGACAGAACGGACGAACCGGTCAGTTAAAGATATGCTTGCAATTCTTGCAGAGCATGATGCAAATTCGTGGGACGAACAACTCCCCAATGTCCAGTTGGCTCTGAACACTGCCATCCATCGGTCCATTAACACCCAACCCCTTTTGCTGTTCACAGGGCATTCATGTAATTTCCCGTCAGGTCTGCTTAACAGACATAATATTGTATATGGGGAAGACTACCCATCCGAAGTTTTAAATAAGATGAAAAATGCATAGAGAATTGCAGCTAGGGCTTCCAAGACAGCACGAGACCGCTATGCTCAGCATTATGACAAGAAGGTACGACCTCTTGAGTTGAAAGTCGGGGGTCTTGTGTTGAGAGTTAATGAGGCGGCCCCCGCCAATCAGAGTAGGAAACTTGCACCTAGATGGCGGGGCCCTTACCGAGTAATTGAAAGAAAAGGTCCGGTTAATTTTGTTATTAAAGGTATTTTTGAAGACCAAGTTGAGAGAACGATTCACATTAATAAATTAAAACCTTATCACGCGAGGGAGGAACTAGAGCTGCCTTCAGCAAGTCTAATTCCTGACCTGCCTAATGATCCAAGTGCTGAGTCAGATGATGAGGATGACCTTATGTCAGATCTCATCAGTAGTCAAGTTCAATCTTGTCACCCTATGGTAACAAGGTCGCGAGCTGTACAGTAAATTGTTAATGATCTCCCCTAGTCAGGTTTAGTAATTTCATAATAATTATCCTGTAGAGGCACTGGTGTGTATTTACTGATGTGCATGACTCGGGTAGCATACTTGCCTTGCTCTGGGGTTTCCAACTACCTATACCTCAGAGTAATATCCTTGCTTCCGCCATTTGTTGTTGTCTGTCTTTCTCAGGTCTGATGGTACACCAGTTCCAGCCTCCCAGTCACACGTGAACCAAGGATCGAGATCAGCAGGTCTGGGGATGACCCACCTGGCTGATAAGATCGGGGTCTGAGGCACGTTACATAAAGTCCTCCCCCCTTGTACCCGGTAACTCGTCAATTGGTTATCCGGAAGGGGTGACTGGCGTACAGTCACCCGGCCGACACCTCACGTCACTAACGAGGTTGTCCCAGTCCAGCCAGGCTGTCTTCACGGAGTGAGTCCAGTCACCATCACAACCGTGGGCTAGCTGTCTCAAGGTCACCAACCAAGCCCACCAGCCGCGTAGTCAAGACTGCGGGAAAACCGGAAGTGGAAGACAAGTGGTCTACGAAGAAGAACGCTAATTGCAAGGACTTGTCAGCTCTCTCAAAACCTGCGGTTGCGTCGTCTGTAGAAACCAAGATGCAACGCGGTGGTCTCAGGTACGAACAGCACTACCCCTACAGAGTGCTGCGGAATCGCCAGATGAGGTACAATCCTGTACCTCGGCCCAAGCTCAGCTGCACGAGGGGTTGCACGGAAAGGTGTACCGGCCCAGTAGTACCGGGATAACAAGTAAACGCCGGCAGATGACGTCGCCCAGGAGCTGAGGCAGGGCCCACCTGTCCTGTCACCATGCCATCTTCTTCAACGACACTCGAACCTCACTACCAACGCGAGACATCGTGACACGTCGAAGCTGTGCTCTACTGTGGCAGCCATGGTTAACAACAATCCATCAAGACTGTTTGGGGAGCGATAAGAAGAGGTGAACCCGGGTTCCTGTTTGCGGGGTCCACCTAAGCGGACAGCCGCCAGCTGTCAGCTGTCACTCAAGTCAGGTGCGGGTAGTACGAGACCCCCTGTACTGTCCGCAGTTGGCCGAGGCCGGAAATGGAACTTCCAGACGACCAGGATCTTCAAGCAACATGAGGTAGTCGCCGGAATCTACAGCAACGAAATGTCAACAGGAACGAACGAGAGAAAATATTTATAGAAAAGTTTTATATAAAAATAAACGCTATTAATATAGTAAACTGTGGTAACTTGGAACAGTTCAACTTTTAATTTTCCATCTGATAGTAAGCACCTATACACCTTCGGAAAGTTCTCGGGAACAGTATTAAATGTTGAAAACTAGAACTAGTGAAAAAGAGAAATAAATCTAGAAAGTGAACATTAGAAAATGACCCTGTCTCTAGATAAGTTGTATGAGTGAACTGGTTTGAGAACCATCTAGTAGGGCCTCTAGAAACGTTGATCAGTGGGGAACTTTATCTAGATTTTTCTAGATCCTAGATACTGATAGTTATACATATATTTTTTTATTTTTTTTTTGTGGTTTACTGAACAATAAGGGTGTGGTACACAGTAGACAAATGTGTTCACCCGCTGTTGTTGTGGACTTGAATATGAACTCTGGGATATTAGGAGTTTGAGGAACTTATATCCAGAGTGTTGTTGTTGGTTAAGGGACATGTCTGTGGACATTGAATTTTTTTTAATAATAAAAAAATATTTTTGTGTATTTTCTTTAGATTTTAAGATTGGGATGCGCTGTGGTGGACAGTTGCCACAGGTGTGGAGTGGAACACTAGGTCCCTGAGAGGTAGTGTTCCTCTATTCTGATATAATTTTATAATTGTTAATTTTTTAATGACATTGATTTTTTTTTTTAATGTTTTGTGTGATGTGTTTGATCTTTATTCCGGGTGGAATACTGGGATAGCTGAAGGCTATCAGCTGATTTTAGCTAGTTAGTAATTGTTAGGTTTGGATTTTTCCAGTATATTGTTACTATATCAAGACAGGTATAGGATGTTTTGTCTTCCAGGTAGTTGGAAGGGTACGGGGCTGCATCCAAGATGGACAGTCAGGATTATAGGGACGGTCTCTGTCCTTATGTTTTATGTATTATTACTGTTGTGTTGATAGGTATAAATACATACTGGGGCACACCTTTTGGGTGTGCCATTATTGTTGTTGGAGTATTGGATGGAATTAGTTAGGATTAGATAATTTCTTTTGTTTTGAGGTATTGGTTTAATATAGTGTTGGGTTAAAAATGTTGTTTTTGGAGTTAATGGTTAGGGTAGGGCAGGATTTATGGATAAGAAAAGTGTGTGTAACTTGCTTTACACACAAATTTCTTAATTTCCGAGGAGGGGGAGTTGTAATGATCTGGGGCTCAGATTATTAGTTCTCCCTTCTTCCCTCCTTTCCCTCTCCTTCTCCCCTCCTTTCCTTCTCCTTCTCCCCTCCTTTCCTTCTCCTTCTCCCCTCCTTTCCTTCTCCCTCTCCCCTCCTTCCTTCTCCCCTCCCCTTGGCCGTCATTCGTATCCTCCTCTTCCCCCCCCCCCCCCCTGTCGCCCATTTGTCAGGGTCAAGAGGTTGACCTGGGGGTGGTAGTGGATACCTTGGCTTCTCCCACTCAACTTCCCCACTCAGATATTTCCCTCTCCATCCCCCTCTCATCCCCTCTCACCGGTCCCTTCCCCATACCAGGCAGAGTCAAATGTCCCTACTCGTATCTTAGAGGAGACAGGCTTGAACATAATTTATCAGTTTTGTAAACATTGCTCGCAGGTGCACTGGGGTTCCATAGTGGCGCCTTGTTTCCCTTCTCATAGCTGGGGAGAGCTGACTCAATCTTCAGGAATTCATGTAGCTTTCCACGGCAGATCAGTGAAGGTGATTGGCCTGAGATAAGGGCCAAGTCCTTATTGGCCCTAGAGAGCCAGACCTCAGGCCTACGTGTTAAATGGTTGGCCATTGCCAAAATAATGGGTGGAGCCCTGGGGCTGTATTAGATGGTGGGAGGAGTAATCCTTCCCAGCAATATGTTGGTAAAACAAAATTTCATCAGTGTGTCTTGGGAGTGTATTAGGAACAGGGCCGCAAGCCTGTATCCTAGGGGCTGAGGGCAGCCATCAACATCTTGGCCGTGGTGCGGGTATTTTAAGGTATAGTAGCACATGAGTTTCGTGCCCTCAATAAATATCCATTGTGCCTCTAGGGAAATAGAATAGGTTATGTGTTCAAATTGTCTTAATTTACATGTTTGATAAAATAAATTGTATAGCTTGTCCAGTGGTATTCACTTAACTCCCATTTGATATATTTTGCTACTTTGTCATTTTTAGGTGTTGTATTGGAAGCCCCCAGGTTCTCCTACAGTTAATCGATACTAAAGTTGCCCTTGGATTTAAATTTGTAACGTAAATTACACAAACTAATTTTCCAAAATTTATTACTGAGATTCATATTACCCGGAGTCCCATGGTTACTGATTCCTTGCCTTCCTGGGGGATCGGTGATAGTCACATTCAGGTATGGTTGGTCGGGAAGGTGGTGGCAGTGCAAATGTGTTTTGTTATAATTTGGTAACTAATAACCCTTGTCCTTGGGGGTATCTTCCTCATTTAATATTCCTCTTACATACGTGGCCGTCCAGTGAAGGGTCATGCTGGACTGTAACAGTGTTAAGCTGGGGTATTAAGTGAAGAGAGACAGAGATTTACAACAGAGAGCGTATATTACGATCACGAGAGATAACAAGATAACAAGATTAATACTGGGGAACATTGGGTTATTACAATAGAGGCCGCGGTTATTACAACAGGGTAAAGCGGTCATTACAACACCACAACCACTCCCAAAACCACCACCACTCCAAACACCACAACCACTCCCAACACCACCACCACTCCCAACACCACTACTACTCCCAACATCGCCACCACTCCCAACACCACCAGCACTCCCAACACCATTACTACTCCCAACACCACCACCACTCCCAACACCACAACCACTCCCAACACCATTACTACTCCCGACACCACCACCACTCCCAACACCACAACCTCTCCCAACACCACTACCACTCCCAACACCACAACCACTCCCAACACCACAACCACTCTCAACACCACCACCAAATCCCAACATCACAACCACTCCCAACACCACAACCACTCCCAACACCATAACAACTCCCAACACCACCACCACTCCCAACACCACAACCTCTCCCAACACCACTACCACTCCCAACACCACAACCACTCCCAACACCACAACCACTCTCAACACCACCACCAAATCCCAACACCACAACCACTCCCAACACTACCACCACTCCCAACACCACAACCACTCTCAACACCACCACCACTCCCAACACCGCAACCACTCCCAACACCACCACCACTCCCAACACCAACACCACCACAACCACTCCCAACACCACCACCACTCCCAACACCAACACCACCACAACCACTCCCAACACTACCACCACTCCCGAAACCACCACCACTCCCAACACCAACACCATCACCACTCCCAACACCACCACCACTCCCAAACCACAACCACTCCCAACACCAACACCTCCACCACTTCCGACACCACCACCACTCCCAACACCAACACCATCACCACTCCCAACACCAACACCATCACCACTCCCAACACCACCACCACTCCCAACACCACAACCACTCCCAACACCATCACCACTCCCAACACCACCAAAACTCCCAAACCACAACCACTCCCAACACCACCACCACTCCCAACACCACTACTACTTCAAACACCACCACCACTCCCAACACCACCACCACTCGCAACACCACAACCACTCCCAACACCACTACCACTCCCAACACCAGCACCACCACAACCACTCCCAACACCACAACCACTCCCATCATCACCACCACCAATGCCAACACCACCACCACACCCAACACCACAACCACTCCCATCACCACCACCACTCCAAACACCACCACCACTCTCAACCCACAACCACTCCCAACACCACCACCACTCCCAACACCAACACCACCACAACCACTCCCAACACCAACACAACTCCCAACACCAACACAACTCCCAACACCACCACCATTCCCTTAACCACAACCACTCCCAACACCACAACCACTCGCTTTACTACAACCACTCCCAACATCACCACCACTCCCAACACTACCACCACTCCCAACACCATTACTACTCCCAACACCACCACCACTCCCAACACCACAACCACTCCCAACACCAACACCACCACAACCACTCCCAACACCACAACCACTCCCATCACCACCACCACTGCCAACACCACCACCACTCCCAACACCACAACCACTTCCAACACCACCACCACTCCCAAAACCAACACCAACACAACCACTCCCAACACCACAACCACTCCCAACACCACTACCACTCCCGACACCACCACCACTCCCAACACCACAACCACTCCCAACACCACAACCACTCCCAGCTCCACAACCACTCCCAACACCAACACCACCACCACTCCCAACACCACAACCACTCCCAACACCACAACCACTCCCAACACCACCACCACTTCCGACAACACCACCACTCCCAACACCACAACCAGTCCCAGCACCACAACCACTCCCTACACCACCACCACTCCCGACACCACCACCACTCCCAACACCACAACCACTCCCAACACCAACACCACTCCCAACACCACCACAACTCCCAAACACCACCATCACTCCCAACAACACCACCACTCCCAACACCACCACCTCTCCCAACACCACCACCACTCCCAACACCACAACCACTCCCAACACCACCACCACTCCAAACACCACAACCACTCCCAACACCACCACCACTTCCAACACCACTACTACTCCCAACATCAACACCACTCCCAACACCACCACCACTCCCAACACCATTACTACTCCCAACACCACCACCTCTCCCAACACCACAACCACTCCCAACACCACAACCACTCCCAACACCACCACCAAATCCCAAAATCACAACCACTCCCAACACCACAACCACTCCCAACACCATAACCACTCCCAACACCACAACCACTCCCAACACTACCACCACTCCCAACACCACAACCACTCCCAACACCACCACCCCTCCCAACACCACAACCACTCCCAACACCACCACCACTCCAAACACCACAGCCACTCCCAACACCACCACCACTCCCAACACCACTACTACTCCCAACATCACCACCACTCCCAACACCACCACCACTCCCAACACCATTACTACTCCCAACACCACCACCACACCCAACACTACAACCACTCCCAACACCATTACTACTCCCAACACCACCACCACTCCCAACACCACAACCACTCCCAACACCACTACCACTCCCAACACCACAACCACTCCCAACACCACAACCACTCCCAACACCACCACCAAATCCCAACATCACAACCACTTCCAACACCACAACCTCTCCCAACACCACAACCACTCCCAAAACCACCACCACTCCCAACACCACCACCACTTCCAACACCACAACCACTCCCAACACTACCACCACTCCCAACACTACAACCACTCCCATCACCACCACCACTCCCAACACCACAACCACTCCCAACACCACCACCACTCCAAACACCACAACCACTCCCAACACCACCACCACTCCCAACACCACCACCACTCCCAACACCATTACTACTCCCAACACCACCACCAAACCCAACACCACAACCACTCCCAACACCACCACCACTCCCAACACCACCACCACTCCCAACACCACTACCACTCCCAACACCACCACCACTCCCAACACCACAACCACTCCCAACACCACAACTACTCCCAACACCATAACCACTCCCAACACAACCACCACCACATCCCAACGCCACAACCACTCCCAACACCACCACCACTCCCAACACCACCACCACTCCCTACACCACAACCACTCCCAACACTACCACCACTCCCAACACCACAACCACTCCCAACACCACCATCACTTCCAACACCACAACCACTCCCAATACCACCACCAACACCACCACAACCACTCCCAACACCACCACCACTCCCGACACCACCACCACTCCCAACACCAGCACCATCACCACTCCCAACACCACCACCACTCCCAAACCACACCTCCCCTCCCAACACCACCACCACTCCCAACACCACTTCTACTCCCAACACCACCACCACTCCCAACACCACTTCTACTCCCATCACCACCACCACTCCCAACACCACCACCACTCCCAACACCATTACAACTCCCAACACCACCACCACTTCCAACACCACAACCACTCCCAACACCACCACCACTCCCAACACCAACACCACCACAACCACTCCCAACACCACAACCACTCCCATCACCACCACCACCACTGCCAACACCACCACCACTCCCAACACCACAACTACTCCCATCACCACCACCACTCCCAACACCACCACCACTCCCAACACCACAACCACTCCCAACACCACCACCTCTCCCAACACCAACACCTCCACAACCACTCCCAACACCACCACCACTTCCAACACCAACACCACCACAACCACTCCCAACACCACAACCACTCCCAACACCACTACCACTCCCAACACCACCACCACTCCCAACACCACCACCACTCCCAACACCACTACCACTCCCAACACCACCACCGCTCTCAACACCAACACAACTCTCAACACCACCACCATTCCCTTTACCACAACCACTCCCAAAACCACAGCCACTCGCTTCACTACAACCACTCCCAACATCACCACCACTCCCAACACCACCACCACTTACAACACCACCACAACACCCAACACCACAACTACTCCTAACACCACCACCACACCCAACACCACCACCACTCCCAACACCAACACTACTCCCAACACCACCACCACTCCCAACACCACAACCACTCCTAACACCACAACCACTCCCAACACTACCACCATTCCAAACACCACCACCACTCCCAACACCACCACCACTCCCAACACCACCACCACTCCCAACACCACTACCACTCCCAACACCACCACCACTCCCAACACCACAACCACTCCCAACACCACAACTACTCCCAACACCATAACCACTCACAACACCACCACCACTCCCAACACCACAACCACTCCCAACACTACCACCACTCCCAACACCACAACCACTCCCAACACCACCACCACTCCCAACACCACAACCACTCCCAACACCACCACCACTCCCGACACCACCACCACTCCCAACACCAACACCATCACCACTCCCAACACCAACACCATCACCACTCCCAACACCATCACCACTCCCAACACCACCACCACTCCCAAACCACACCCCCCCCCCCTCCCAACACCACCACCACTCCCAAACCACACCCCCCCCTCCCAACACCACCACCACTCCCAACACCACTTCTACTCCCAACACCACTACCACTCCCAGCACCACCACCACTCCCAACACCACAACCACTCCCAACACCACAACTACTCCCAACACCATAACCACTCCCGACACCACCACCACTCCCAACACCACAACCACTCCCAACACCACAACCACTCCCAACACCATAACCACTCCCAAAACCTCCACCACCACATCCCAACACCACAAGCACTCTCAACACCACCACCACTCCCAACACCACAACCACTCCCAACACCACAACCACTCCCAACACCACCACCACTCCCAACACCACAACCACTCCCAACACCACCACCACTCCCGACACCACCACCACTCCCAACACCAACACCATCACCACTCCCAACACCAACACCATCACCACTCCCAACACCATCACCACTCCCAACACCACCACCACTCCCAAACCACACCCCCCCCCCCTCCCAACACCACCACCACTCCCAAACCACACCCCCCCTCCCAACACCACCACCACTCCCAACACCACTTCTACTCCCAACACCACCACCACTCCCAACACCACCACCACTCCCAACACCATTACAACTCCCAACACCACCACCACTCCCAACACCACAACCACTCCTAACACCACCACCACTCCCAACACCAACACCACCACAACCACTCGCAACACCACAACCACTCCCATCACCACCACCACCACTGCCATCACCACCACCACTCCCAACACCACAACTTCTCCCATCACCACCACCACTCCCAACACCAGCACCACTCCCATCACCACCACCACTCCCAACACCACCACCACTCCAAACACCACAACTACTCCCAACACCACCACCACTCCCAACACCACCACCACTCCCAACACCACCACCACTCCTAACACTACAACCACTCCCAACACCTCCACCACTCCCAACACCACCACCACTCCCAACACCATCACTACTCCCAACTCAACAAC
Source organism: Procambarus clarkii (assembly GCF_040958095.1). NCBI lineage: Eukaryota > Metazoa > Arthropoda > Malacostraca > Decapoda > Cambaridae > Procambarus > Procambarus clarkii. The sequence goes on from NC_091156.1 coordinate 49,939,165, forward strand.
CACTCCCTTCACCACAACCACTCCCAACACCACCACCACTCCCAACACTACCACCACTCGCAACCCCAACACCAACACAACTCCCAACACCAACACAACTCCCAACACCACCACCACTCCCAACACCACAACCACTCCCAACACCACCACCACCACTTCCAACACCACCACCACTTCCAACACCACCACCTCTCCCAACACCAAAACCACTCCCAACACCACCACCACCACTCCCAACACCACCACCACTCCCAACGCCACCACCACTCCAAACACCACAACCACTCCCAACACCACCAACACTCCCAACACCACCACCACTCCCAACACCACCACCACTCCCAACACCAACACCAACACAACTCCCAACACCACCACCACTCCAAACACCACCATTACAACCACTCCCAACACCACCACCACTCCCAACACCAACACCACCACCACTCTCAACACCACCACCACTTCCAACACCAACACCACCACCACTCTCAACACCACCACCACTCCCAACACCAACACCACTCCCAACACCAACACCACCACCACTCTCAATACCACCACCACTCCTAACACCACCACCACTCCCAACACCACCGCCACTCCCAACACCAACACCACTCCCAACACCACCACCACTCCCAACATCAACACCACCACAACTCCCAACATCACCACCACAACCACTCCCAACACCACCACCACAACCCCTCCCAACACCACCATCACTCCCAACACCACCACCAGTCCCAACACCACCACCACTCCCACACCACCACCACTCCCAACACCACCACCACTCCCAACACCACCACCACTCCCACACCACCACCTGTGGGAACCGACCTGTGAGATTTATATTTATTTAATTTATATGAATATATATTTACGTTAATTTATATACTTCGATAGCAATTTGAATAATGATAAGTGGACTGTATTTCTGCAATAATCTCATAATCTCACAAATCAATCCTCTACACATTAGGGGTGGTTTATATTAATTAAATTTATATATATGCAGCCAATCAAACTTCAGTATTAGACTACATACATTGAAGAGGTTCCTTATCTTATTTGTACAGCAGGTATAACCAGGATGTAGACACCACATTTTCCCTCTTTGAGGTAGCTTCCATCACCCTGGTAACTGATGCACAAAGCATATGCTTCCTCGTCTTGACCTGTTAAAAGGGTGCTAGCTGTAAAGCCAGAATCCTATATATGACAAGCTATATCAGAGAGAACACTGTACATGGAACCATAAAGACCTGGCTTAATTACCTTTAGTTTGAGGCTACCACGTGCTCTAACCGGCTCACCCTATATAATGACATTAATGGCCATAAATTAAGATACATGGGTTTCGGAAAGAACACTTAACTTGAATTTGTTGACAGCGTGTTGAAGATGGTACACCTTTGGTTTCCATAACACTACGTCCAAGTAAAATTAACAGGAGCCGTATTTGCTCCCATGTGAGCCTCTGGTCTAGTATAAACAATGGCAATGTCTAACACTCCATACTATTGACGCTACTGGCCGACATTGTCCAGATATAATAGGAGCCGAATTTGCTCCACGCGTCTCGGAGGTGACAACAACAATGCCTGCCCTCCTTCCCCCCTGACGCCTGGCCTACATTGTCCAGATGTCAATAAGTGATAGAAGGGTCACATTTACTCTACTTTAATATTGATAATTAAGTTAATTTATATGAGATGTTTTTATAATGGTAAAGTCCAAAGACTAATGTATTTAAGAATAATTCCCACCATAATAGGTGGTGATTTATAATAGTATGTGGTGATGATATCCCGTTTTCTATAGACGGTAATTCCACTACAAGTTACGTTTTCTATGGTTTAACTTGTTTATACAACACAGCTATTATCTGTCTGTATGATATATTAAATGGTGTCGGATTTTCCGACATAATTCCCCAGGGGCTGCTCACGGGTCGAAGTCCTAATTAGAACAGACGAACACCGATACTCCTCCTTCGAATTATTAGATTAATTTGATGTTAGTAGTTAGTAATCACAAATTTGTGCGTCTATTCGTACAGGACGGATATCCCGTACTAGAGTTGCAGGGGTTAGAAGTCTAATGCGATTTCATTTCCCTGTCAACTCTTGAAAGGCTACTATTCAAGCCTAATTACATATTATTTAACCCAGAAGACTGAATGTGATCAAGTACTACAGTCAAGTATTATTCAGGGACTGCAATGAGATCAGTGACATAGATATAACTTGAAGTTTGTTCAGGTAACTGGTCACTGATATATAAACACTGAGGCCCATGGAATACATCTTGATTAAATAATAAATGTATCAAATCAGTCATCAGATTTATTGGGGTTTAATTTAGTTAATTGATTCAGAAGATTGAATAGCTCATCATTAAAGTAAAGTATGGTTCTGAGACTGCAGTGGGTTCAGTGACATTGGTCGCAGTGACTTGTAGCTGTTTAGGCTACTGTTCACTGATTTGCCACTGAGGCCTCATGTACTCATCTTCAGCTTTATATGATGATACTAACATCAACCTCTGTTGGTATAGTCAGCTGTAATCTCCTTAGTATAATGCTACTGGAGAAATATAATCAGCTGACAAAATTAGATTTCTACTGGTATTGTTTATCTGCAGCCATAGGTCTCCTCAGGCTTGATACTGGGCCTGAGAGTAATTTACCTCCTGCAGAGTTTAACATGGTTATACCCTGATATTTAGTAGGGCTACCAATGAATTGATGGTAGTAGTCTGTCCCCACAAGGACAGCCATTTGGCATTTGATTTGCTCAAATTTACCTGCAGCTGCTTGATAATAGCTTTCCAGGTCAGCATAATCAACTGGAGATTGTTGTAACAAATCTTCACATTTCTTGATCTGTCTTGTTAAGTGGCCTTTAAGACCTGCAAGGGTTCTTTTCATTCTCCCTGCATTATCCATACTGGCTCGTTGGTGAAGCCTTGTGGGACTTGTACTTGGGCTGCTCATAATACTGAACAAACACTAATGGTAGCCTAGGGTAAATTATGCACTCACTAGGCAATAATCCTACCTCTACTAGAGGTTAGCACTTAAAATTAATACACATTATATATATGCAATCATACACACTAAAGATTTGAGTGATAAACCAGTGTCACTGGAAGTACCTTTAGGTTAGCTCTTCTATATCACCCTAGGATGGTAGAGACACTAATTAATCACTCAAAGGTGTAATGATCATAAGTAAATTATTATATATACAACTCAATTCGAGTTCATAAAAATTACACCCAAAATAGGGTCTGGACCATTCATTAATGGTGTTAGGTTGATCAATATAGTACAACTGACTATGGTAATAATGGGACTAGGATGAGCAATAATAGTTCAACTAGTCATTGTTAATATCCTACCCTGTTGTGGGTTGGCAATTAGTAAATATTATACTGTGATCACTAATGCAATATATATTAAATAATTCTCTATTTTGGAGAAATAATATACACAATTATTGATAATAGCCTCTATGAAACTTCTTATATTATCTAGAAGTATTAAATATTATTAGTGACCTCGCGAAATAAAGTCCACAAAATTCGTGGATAATCTCTCGCGAAATTTAACACCACGAAATCCGTGAACAATCACGCGACACCACAGCCACTACTTTGGCTGGCTTCAATATTAGCGCTGTCATTTCATAGAATAACACGCCACCAAATCTGTGGGTGTGCATGAAACCGCTGATGAGGCTGAACTCAGTTGAGGGGGGCTCCTGAACTGGCTTGAGGCAACGCTGCCGTCTTTGACTGGCTGGCCTTGTTTAAATCCCACTGCACTAGTATATTTAATGAATCCACTGGTTAACTGGTTCATCCGGTACTAAGATGACCAAATGTGGGTTCAAAGGACCGAATATCCGGTTCGAAGGACCAAATAATGTGGGAACCGACCTGTGAGATTTATATTTATTTAATTTATATGAATATATATTTACGTTAATTTATATACTTCGATAGCAATTTGAATAATGATAAGTGGACTGTGTTTCTGCAATAATCTCACAAATCGATCCTCTACACATTAGGGGGGGGTTTATATTAATTAAATTTATATATATGCAGCCAATCAAACTACAGTATTAGACTACATACATTGAAGAGGTTCCTTATCTTATTTGTACAGCAGGTATAACCAGGATGTAGACACCACATTTTCCCTCTTTGAGATAGCTTCCATCACCCTGGTAACTGATGCACAAAGCATATGCTTCCTCGTCTTGACCTGTTAAAAGGGCGCTAGCTGTAAAGCCAGAATCCTATATATGACAAGCTATATCAGAGAAAACACTGTACATGGAACCATAAAGACCTGGCTTAATTACCTTTAGTTTGAGGCTACCACGTGCTCTAACCGGCTCACCCTATATAATGACATTAATGGCCATAAATGAGAATACATGGGTTTTGGAAAGAACACTTAACTTGAATTTGTTGACAGCGTGTTGAAGATGGTACACCTTTGGTTTCCATAACACTACGTCCAAGTAAAATTATCAGGAGCCATATTTGCTCCCGTGTGAGCCTCTGGTCTAGTATAAACAATGGCAATGTCTAACACTCCATACTATTGACGCTACTGGCCGACATTGTCCAGATATAATAGGAGCCGAATTTGCTCCACGCGTCTCGGAGGTGACAACAACAATGCTTGCCCTCCTTCCCCCCTGACGCCTGGCCTACATTGTCCAGATGTCAATAAGTGATAGAAGGGTCACATTTACTCTACTTTAATATTGATAATTAAGTTAATTTATATGAGATGTTTTTATAATGGTAAAGTCCAAAGACTAATGTATTTAAGAATAATTCCCACCATAATAGGTGGTGATTTATAATAGTATGTGGTGATGATATCCCGTTTTCTAAAGACGGTAATTCCACTACAAGTTACGTTTTCTATGGTTTAACTTGTTTATACAACACAGCTATTATCTGTCTGTATGATATATTAAATGGTGTCGGATTTTCCGACACCACCCCTCCCAACACCACCACCACGCCCAACACCATTACCACTCCCAACACCAACACCACTCCCAACACCAACACCTCTCCCAACACCACCACCACTCCCAACACTATCACCACTCCCAACACCACAACCACTCCCAACACCACAACCACTCCCAACACCAACACTACTCCCAACACCTCAACCACTCCCAACACCACAACCACTCCCAACACCTCAACCACTCCCAACACCACAACCACTCCCAACACCAACACTACTCCCAACACCTCAACCACTCCCAACACCACAACCACTCCCAACACCAACACCACTCCCAACACCTCAACCACTCCCAACACCACAACCACTCCCAACACCAACACTACTCCCAACACCTCAACCACTCCCAACACCACAACCACTCCCAACACCAACACCAGTCCCAACACCTCAACCACTCCCAACACCACAACCACTCCCAACACCAACACCACTCCCAACACCTCAACCACTCCCAACACCACCATCACTCCCAACACCAACACCCCGTGGGAAGTAGTGGAATTTATATCAGTCCTTGAGGTGTAGTTGATCCCATACCTATCTTGTTTGTGGTAGTGGACCCCATACATATCTTGTTAGTGGTAGTGGACCCCATACCCATCTTTTGGTATTAGTGGACCCCATACCCATCCTAATGGTGGTAATGGACACCATACCCATTTTGTAGGTGGTAGTGGACCAAATACACATCCTGTGGGCGTTAGTGTACCCCATACCCATCCTGTGGGTGGTAGTCAACCCCATACCCATCTTGTAGGTAGTATTGGATCCCATACCCATCTTGTAGGTGGTAGTGGACCCCATACTTATCCTGTGGGTGGTAGTGGACCCCATACCTGTCCTGTGGGTGGTAGTGAACCCGATACGCGTCCTATGGTGTGGTAGTTATCATTATACTCATCATGTGGTCGGTAGTAGACGATATACACATCCTGTCGGAGGTAGTTAAGCATATACCCATTCCGTGGATAGTACTGGACCCGATTCTCATGCTGTGGGCGGCAATGGAGGCCATATTCATCCTGTGGGCGGTAGTAGACACAATTTTCATCTTGTGGGTGGTATAGTGGACGCCACACATATCCTGTGGGCAGAAGTGGAACATATACCCATCCAGTGGGCAGTAGTGGACGCCATACTCATCCTGTGGGTGGTAGAGGACCATATACCCATCCAGTAGGCGGTAGTGGACCTCATACCCATCCTGTGAATGCTAGTGGTCCCCATACCCATTCTATGGGCAGTTGTTGGGCCCAGACCCATCCTACAAGTGGTATGGACCCCTTACCTACTTAACAGGTGGTAGTGGACCCTATACCAATTCAATAGAAGGTAGTACACTATATTCTATCCTGTTTGCAGTTGTTTACCCGATAGACATTCCAACATAACATCGTTTTCTGTTGACGTTCTTTAAAGATTATTAGAGCACAAACTAGTGTATATAATTTTTATTTTTTTTTATTTATTTATATATATACAAGAAGGTACATTGGGTTTGTGAGAATACATTGGATAGTACAGTATTTACATTCTTGTAAAGCCACTAGTACGCACAGCGTTTCGGGCAGGTCCTTAATCTAGCAGATAATTTTAAGTAGGTAATTTCAATCAAAATTGATAAATGATAAAGATACATTACAAGAGAAAAATGAGATGAGAGAGATAAGTAGGTATATTAAAGCATATTGTTATATTAAAGCTCTGATTGATTACATTGACAGCTTGATTAGTAATTTAAACAAGGTTAATAGACATCATACAGCAGATTGACAGCACATATAAGACAGCAATGATCACAATGGTAAAGATGTTCAGATTGGGTACATAAAGACTGGGTAGCAAAAGATTCAGATAAACAAGATTTATAAACACCATACAACAGATTGGCAGCACATATAAGAAAACAGCAATAATCACAATGGTAAAGATGTTCAAATTGGGAACATAAAGGTTGGGAGATTGGGTAGCAATTGATACAGTGCAATTTTAAGGCAAAAAGTGAAAACTATGAAGATGAAATTAGGTACTTTTTAGTATTAATTTTGAATGATGTAAAAGTTGGACAGCTTTTCAATTCAGTAGGGAGTGAGTTCCATAAACTGGGTCCCTTTATTTGCATAGAGTGTTTACACAGATTAAGTTTAACTCTGGGGATATCAAAGAGATATTTATTTCTGGTGTGGTGATAATGGGTCCTATTACATCTGTCCAAGAAGAGTTTCAGACAAGGATTTGCATTTAAGAACAGGGTTTTGTAAATGTAGTTGACACAAGAGAATTTGTGGAGTGAGATTATGTTTAGCATGTTTAGGGAGTTAAACAAGGGGGCTGTGTGTTGTCTGAAAGCAGAATTTGATATTATTCTGATAGCATATTTTTCCTGGGTGATGATGGACTTGAGGTGGTTTGCAGTGGTTGAACCCCATGCACAGATACCATAGTTGAGATAGGGATAGATTAGTGCATAATATAGAGAGATGAGAGCAGAGTTAGGAACATAATATCTGATTTTTGAGAGTATACCAACTGTTTTAGAGACTTTCTTAGTTATGTGTTGTATGTGGGTACTGAAGTTGAGTCTCTTGTCTAGGAATATGCCAAGAAACTTTCCATCATTTTTATTGCCAATGTTTACATTGTCAATCTGAAGCTGAATTGCATTTGTAGATTTGCTTTCGAATAGGATGTAGTAGGTCTTTTCTATGTTAAGTGTTAGTTTGTTGGTTGACATCCATAAGTGGACTTTTTTTAGTTCATTATTAACAACACCATTTAGTGTATGTGGGTTGGGGTTGGAGTAGATGAGGGTAGTATCATCAGCAAACAAAACAGGTTTCAGAATGTTAGAGACATTAGGCAGATCATTAATGTATATAAGAAAAAGAAGAGGTCCCAAGATGCTGCCCTGTGGCACTCCAACAGTTATTGGTAGAATGGGAGAGATTATATTATTGATGGCTACACATTGGTGTCTATCACTAAGATAGGATTGGATATAGTCCAGTGCATGGCCTCGGATTCCATAATGATGGAGTTTACTTAAGAGGTAATCGTGATTAACAGTATCAAAGGCCTTTCTCAGGTCAATGAAGAGTCCAATTGGAAACTCATTTTTGTCAAGAGCTGAGTAAATTATATCAAGGAGACTAATAATTGCATCGTTGGTACTCTTTTGAGAGCGGAATCCAAACTGACAGGGGCTAAGAATGTCGAATTTTACGAGATAGGAGTAGAGCTGTTTGTAGATAATTTTTTCAAATATTTTTGATAGTATGGGTAGGTTCGATATTGGTCTATAGTTGTTTATGTCTGACGGATTACCTCCTTTATGAACTGGCGTTACTCTTGCTTTTTTAAGGATATCAGGGAAGGTATGACACTCAAGGGATTTGTTGAACAGCAGAGCTATAGGTGGCGCAAGGGCATGGGAGGCGCTCTTGTATACAATGGATGGGATTTCACTGATGTTCCCAGCTTTGGTTTTTAGTGAGTGTATGATGGACACAACATCTGACGGGCTGACTGGTGAGAGGAGAAGGGAGTTTGGATAGCTGCCTGAGAGATATGTGTTGATATGTGTCTGAGTCTGTGGGATTTTACTTGCAAGGTTAGCACCAATCGATGAAAAGAAGCTATTAAATTCATTCGCCATTTCTAAGTCAGATGACAGTGTAAGGCCATCCGTAGAGAGTTTTATATGGTTGTGGGAGTGTTGTTTAGTTCCCAGGATGTTTGAGATGGTATTCCATGTGCTTTTCATGTTGCCTTTTGCTTCTTTGAATCTAGTCTCATAATATGAAAGTTTTGCTTTTCTTATGATACTGGTAAGCACTGATGAGTACCTTTTAACTACTTCCATTGAAACTAGGCCACTCCTAAAATTCTTTTCGTATTCATGTTTTTTATTGATTGATTTAATTATGCCACTTGTGAGCCACGGGTTATTTTTTCTTTTATCAGTTACTTGTTTGGTAAGGAGGGGACAGTGAGTGTTGTAGAGGCTTAGAGTTTTGGAGAGAAAGAGGTTAGTTGATGAGTTTATATCCTGTGAATTATTAAATTCAGATTCCCAGTTAATATTGTGGAGTGCATTAGAGAGATTGCCTAAAGCTGATTCACTATGTAGCCTGAATGAAAGTTTTTTGGTTTCTGGTGGTGATGTGTCAATGTTTACTATGAGGAAAGTAGGATAGTGGTCAGTTGTTCTGTCATAAATTACCCCAGATGTAAGGGGAGCTGTTATATTAGTCCATAGGTGATCCAGTGTAGTGGCAGATGTTTGAGTGACTCGGGTGGGCTTGGTGATTGTGGGGATTAGCATACAGGAGTGCATGCTGTTACGGAAATAGTCAACTTGAGGGTTGTTTTGAAGACCCAGGTCAATATTGAAATCACCTCCCAGAATGATGTGATTTTTGTTGAGATTGTTATTTATGATAAGATTCCTTACATTGTCAGAGAATAAAGCTATGTTGGTATTAGGAAATCTATAGATGGCACCGATTATCAGGGAGGATTTAAGAGATTTACTGGAGAACTTGGCAAAGGTATATTCACAATAGTCGTCTCTATCACTAATGACACTATTGCAAGTGAAGGTATCTTTGTAATATATTGCTGTACCGCCACCTTTTTTATTAGGCCTGCAGTTATGAATGGCTTTATAACCAGCTAAATTGTAGAGTTGGGTATAGTCATTACTTAGCCAAGTTACTGTTAAAATGATGAAAGATAATTTAGTACCTAGTGCTGTAAGAAGTGCATTTATATCATCAAAATGTTTACCAAGTGACCTAACATTTTGGTTGTAAACTGATAAGCATGTGCTATTTAGGAGTTTGTTTTTTGCAAGATTTGCTGTGTAATACCTGCAATAATGATGATCAATGTGCTGATTTGTGTGGATATGGGACAGAAGATTTCGATCTGGATCAATATCAGTAAGCATATAGATAAGATAATGTCTCGATACAATAAGATAAGCAATTTCAGGAACAGATGAAAACTAAATCTGCTGTAAAATAGAAAGTAATTATAGCAAAACACAGCAATATAATAATATAACAATACAATAAGAGCTTACAAAGTATTGAGTCTGCTAAAATTAGAGAATAATTATGGCAAAACACAACAATAAATGCAAGTAAACAAAAGAATTGAAACAATTAGAGGTAGAATAAAAGTCACTAGATAACCATGGAGGATACACAAGTTTGGTGGAGAGAACAAAAAAATCAGTAGAGACTGTCAAGATGAATATATAAACAAAATTTGACAAATGATAATTGTAAAGTAAAATAATCTTAAAGATAATAAATTTTATTTAGCTTAGTTTTAACCTATAATTAGAATGAACTTAATTAAAAGAACAAAATGAGATCAATAATTGATTTCAATAAATGACATAGATCAATACAATTAAATTTACAATTTAAATGGAATAGGGTAAGATTAGATTTAAGAGTAAAATTTTACAATGAAACTGAGGTAGATGCTTGCATAAGTGCATGGAGACTTGATGGATTATTTAGGAAATTATATGAATGAGAGAACATTAGGTAAATGGTAAGGCAGAGACAGCACCTTAGACAAAGTTAGATTAAGTTAGGTTAGGCTCAGGCACTGAAAGAGTTATTTTAAGTACTGGCATTGGTCGGGTTCAGGTTTTCAGATATACCACAATCACTAAAGAAGGCCAGTAGTTCTTGGTCACATTTTATTTCATATCTTTTTCCTGTACTTTCCTTCTTCGCAAAAATCGTTCCATTCCTAGTGTAGCACTGCTTGATAAGACCAGGGTTTTGTTTGCGAATTTGACGCAGCCTGAAGAGGAGGGATCCACGCTGCTTTGTAAGACACTCATTTATATAGAGGTTGGTTTTATACTTAGCAGCTGATTGTATGAGGTCAAACTTCGCAGAGGGATTTGCAAGTTTGATGAGCATTCTCTTACTGCTACGGGGACTGTTTTTATCTATCCTGATAGCTGATTTGATTTCAACATTGACTCTGATCTTTGAATTAATTAGGGTGTGGGCTATGTTACAACAATCCTCACCTTGTTGTTCATCAGGTAGATCAGTAGAGCTAATTATCAGGGAATCATGAAGTTGTTGTTGCTCTTGGTCATCTTCGGAAGCCGCCTGGTGAATCTGAAGGAGATTGATCTGTTTTTCCAGCTTTTGAAGGAGGTCACTTTGAGCTGAGAAGGTTTCCTCGGCCTGAATCTTATGTATTTGATCCATTGCACCATTAGCAACAGTTTGTAAGTTGAGAATTTCTTGGTTGTTGTTCTTCGACGATTCAAGGAGGCGGTCTATGGTTTGTTGTTGTCGGGTGACTGGTTTGGAGGGCCGAAATAGCTTCAGATTGCATTTGCACAAGGTTGTGTAGTTTATGAAGCCATGGGTTACTTCTGAGAGGTTTGAAGTTTAGACAGGGAGCCATAGATTGAATGAATTCTACAGCTAGAGATTCGAGGTGAGTTGAAGGGGGGGGAGTGAGGAGGGGGAGCGGATGCTGTGTTTACCAACATCGGTGAGGATTGCAGCGTTGCCAGTGTTCCATTCAGATCTCTAGGAGTCCAGAGCGAGAGGCACCCCTACCTTGCTTGTTGTTACGTTTGGGCATGATTTCAGCGATAGATTCTTGGTAGTGTTTCTAAAGGTAGATACTTGATGAATTATAGTAGGGATGGGCGTATGGGGAACGCTTGGCAGAAGGGTCGTAGATAGGCAGGCGAAAAATGGTTAATTTGGGTTGATTACTGTTAAGGTTCACTGTGAGTTATGGCATATTAAGTCTCCATGCACTTAACTCGCGCTGGGCAGCAGTTAGGCCATGCAACGTTGAGTGGAGACGAAATTAACACGAATTTTCAGCAGCAGTGTCGGAGCCGGTGCCACCCACCAGCGTTTTCCCGCCTTTATTTTTTTTAAAGTTGTTGATTGATGAAGCATAATGTTGATTGATGAAGCACTTTTATTTTATGTAATGAATTATAGTGCTTATTATAATTTACTAAGTACAACTAATATATCACAAAACAAAGCTACCACCCTTCAATAGGATGTAGCTAATTTTAATATTCTAAGAGCATGGACAACAGTAGGTAAATTTTACAGCCCATGTGGGACAAGAAACTACAATTTTCATTATAATTGAACCAATCACGACTATTCTGCTGTCTACGGCGATGGACCGGTACTGTGAGACGTAAATTGGTACGTAAGGAAGACTTTGGGCCTTGAAAAAAATATAACTGGGAATATACCACATATGTACTAATTCTTAAGCAAAATATTAACTATAAGCAATAAAGTCATATATGTGCTGTCTTGTGCGAGAGCGGGTTGCCAAACCCCAGCCACATCCCCTAGCCCAAACCACTAGCTCAACCACCAGCCACAAGCACCAGCCCCAAGCCCCTAGCCCCACCCATCAGCCACAACCATCAGCCACATCCCCCAGCCCCAGCCCCCAGCCCCAACCCCCAGCCACAAGCCCCAACCCCCAGCCCCAACACCCAGATCGCAGCCCTCAACACACCCTCAGCAAAATGTTTACAAATTAACTCCTGAAGCCTGTAGAGTGAGTGTGTGGGGCGTGGCGCCGGCCACACCCGGGACGACACCCATCATTACCCCACAACACTGGACCAAGTTCTCACAGAGAGTGACACAACCTATTGTTTCCACAGCAAAAAGAAACTATTTGTGAAAAAGTGCCAATAATCCACAATATGCTTTAAACCTTTGTACAGCAACACAAATATTTTAATGTTTACGACGAGAGATCAATACTAGCGGCGACCAGCCGGTCCTCCTGGGCCAAGACCCCATAACAGAACCTCAGTAATACTTAGAAAATAATATATATTTAATTATATAACAAAGTTTGTGCCAATTTTACATAATTGTAATAATAAATTTCTTGGGAAAATCAGTAGGACCTATGAGGAGGATTCGACCCCACACACACTTGGTACACCCAAGCACACGCCTTAAACCACTACACCTCAGGAAGGAAGCCTCAGGCCCCCAAGAGGATTGAATCACATGTTGGATTGTCTTTCACCACGTCATGGTGTAGTGGTCTACAGCGTGCGTTTGGGAAGACTAAGTGTGTGGGTTCGAGCCCTACTCATGGCTCCTGATTTTCTCGACGATACATAACGTTAATGTGATATCATTTTGCAAAAATTTCTTCGTGATTTACAACGAAAATTTTTTTTCGTTCACGTTATGAACTATACCAGCTGCCGTTCATATTATGAACTATAACAGCTGCCGTTCATATTATGAACTATACCAGCTGCCGTTCATATTATGAACTATACCAGCTGCCGTTCATATTATGAACTATACCAGCTGCCGTTCATATTATGAACTATACCAGCTGCCGTTCATATTATGAACTATACCAGCTGCCGTTCATATTATGAACTATACCAGCTGCCGTTCACATTATGAATTATACCAGCTGCCGTTCACGTTATGAACTATACCAGCTGCCGTTCATATTATGAACTATACCAGCTGCCGTTCACATTATGAAGTATACCATCATGAGAGGTTAACTTGAGATGATTTCGAGACTTACAGTCCCCGCGGCCCGGTCCTCGACCAGGCCTCACATACCGCCAGGAAGAAGCCCGTAGCAGCTTTTTAACTCCCAGGTACCTATTTACTGCTAGGTAACAGGGGGCATCAGGGTGAAAGACACTTTTTGCCCATTTGTCTCCGCCTCCACCGGGGATCGAACCCGGAACCTCAATACTATGAATCTAAAGCGCTGTCCACTCAGCTGTCATGAGCCCGTTCACATTATGTACTTAATAATATCAAATTAAATAAAAATATAAATAACAAAAATTGGAACAAAATAATGTTACTTTAGATCCCTTCATTATCACCTGATGATGGGTGTGTCTCCCTTCATTATCACCTGATGATGGGTGTGTCTCCCTTCATTATCACCTGATGATGAGTGTGTGTCTCCCTTCATTATCACCTGATGATGGGTGTGTCTCCCTTCATTATCACCTGATGATGAGTGTGTGTCTCCCTTCATTATCACCTGATGATGGGTGTGTCTCCCTTCATTATCACCTGATGATGAGTGTGTGTCTCCCTTCATTATCACCTGATGATGAGTGTGTGTCTCCCTTCATTATCACCTGATGATGGGTGTGTCTCCCTTCATTATCACCTGATGATGGGTGTGTCTCCCTTCATTATCACCTGCTGATAGGTGTGTCTCCCTTCATTATAACCTGCAGATGGGTGTGACTCCCTTCATTATCACCTGCTGATGGGTGTGACTCCCTTCATTATCACCAGCTGATGGGTGTAACTCCCTTCATTATCACCTGCTGATGGGTGTGACTCCCTTCATTATCACCAGCTGATGGGTGTGACCCCCTTCATTATCACCTGCTGATGGGTGTGACTCCCTTCATTATCACCAGCTGATGGGTGTGACTCCCTTCATTATCACCTGCTGATGGGTGTGACTCCCTTCATTATCACCAGCTGATGGGTGTGACTCCCTTCATTATCACCTGCTGATGGGTGTGACTCCCTTCATTATCACCAGCTGATGGGTGTGACTCCCTTCATTATCACCTGCTGATGGGTGTGACTCTCTTCATTATCACCAGCTGATGGGTGTGTCTCCCTTCATTATCACCTGCTGATGGGTGTGACTCCCTTCATTATCACCAGCTGATGGGTGTGACTCCCTTCATTATCACCTGATGATGGGTGACTCCCTTCATTATCACCTGATGATGGGTGTGACTCCCTTCATTATCACCAGCTGATGGGTGTGACTCCCTTCATTATCACCTGCTGATGGGTGTGACTCCCTTCATTATCACCAGCTGATGGGTGTAACTCTCTTCATTATCACCTGATGATGGGTGTGACTCCCTTCATTATCACCAGCTGATGGGTGTGACTCCCTTCATTATCACCTGCTGATGGGTGTGACTCCCTTCATTATAACCTGCTGATGGGTGTGTCTCCCTTCATTATCACCTGATGATGGGTGTGGCTCTTTTCATTATAACCTGATGATGGGTGTGTCTCCCTTCATTATAACCTGCTGATGGGTGTGTCTCCCTTCATTATACCCTGCTGATGGGTGTGACTCCCTTCATTATACCCTGCTGATGGGTGCGACTCCCTTCATTATAACCTGGTGATGGGTGTGTCTCCCTTCATTATCACCTGCTGATGAGTGTGTCTCCCTTCATTATACCCTGCTGATGGGTGTGGCTCCCTTCATTATAACCTGATGATGGGTGTGACTCTCTTCATTATAACCTGCTGATGGGTGAGTCTCCCTTCATTATCACCTGCTGATGGGTGTGGCTCCCATCATTATAACCTGATAATGTGTGTGACTCCCTTCATTATAACCTGCTGATGGGTGTAACTCCCTTTATTATCACCTGCTGATGGGTGCGACTCCCTTCATTATAACCTGCTGATGGGTGTAACTCCCTTCATTATCACCTGCTGATGGGTGTAACTCCCTTCATTATCACCTGCTGATGGGCGTGACTCCCTTCATTATCACCTGCTGATGGGTGTAACTCCCTTCATTATCACCTGCTGATGGGTGTGACTCCCTTCATTATCACCAGCTGATGGGTGTGTCTCCCTTCATTATAACCTGCTGATGGGTGTGACTCCCTTCATTATCACCAGCTGATGGGTGTGTCTCCCTTCATTATAACCTGCTGATGGGTGTGACTCCCTTCATTATCACCAGCTGATGGGTGTGTCTCCCTTCATTATAACCTGCTGATGGGTGTGTCTCCCTTCATTATAACCTGCTGATGGGTGTGGCTCCCTTCATTATAACTTGATGATGGGTGTGTCTCCCTTCATTATCACCAGTTGATGGGTGTGTCTCCCTTCATTATAACCTGCTGATGGGTGTGTCTCCCTTCATTATAACCTGCTGATGGGTGTGGCTCCCTTCATTATAACTTGATGATGGGTGTGTCTCCCTTCATTATAACCTGCTGATGGGTGTGACTCTCTTCATTATAACCTGCTGATGGGTGTGACTCCCTTCATTATAACCTGCTGATGGGTGTGTCCCCCTTCATTATAACCTGCTGATGGGTGTGGCTCTCTTCATTATAACTTGATGATGGGTGTGTCTCCCTTCATTATAACCTGCTGATGGGTGTGACTCCCTTCATTATAACCTGCTGATGGGCGTGTCTCCCTTCATTATAACCTGCTGATGGGTGTGGCTCCCTTCATTATAACTTGATGATGGGTGTGTCTCCCTTCATTATAACCTGCTGATGGGTGTGACTCCCTTCATTATAACCTGCTGATGGGTGTGACTCCCTTCATTATAACCTGCTGATGGGTGTGTCCCCCTTCATTATAACCTGCTGATGGGTGTGGCTCTCTTCATTATAACCTGCTGATGGGTGTGTCTCCCTTCATTATAACCTGCTGATGGGTGTGGCTCCCTTCATTATAACTTGATGATGGGTGTGTCTTCCTTCATTATAACCTGCTGATGGGTGTGACTCCCTTCATTATCACCTGCTGATGGACATTCGCTGCCGGCGCCATAGCTAGCTGGCCGCACACGGATTTGTTCCCGGAAAAACTCACGATTCTGAGCACCCAACAGCTCCATTCATCGTGGTTTTGTGAGGAAGAATACATCAGTACTCCAAGACCCAGACAATATCTTGTTTTGAAGGAAACAATTCCGATTTCGTCTACAATTGACGGAAAAACAACGTAGTTGATTACCTGCTATCCAGCTGATTGTTTTTCTGCGCAACTCAGTAAGCAGGCGACCCAAACTCTTGTACCACACACTTTTTTTTTTTGAGGACCGTACCACTGACCAGATCACTTAGAGTCCTACCCTGAAGGGCGAGGCGATATCCCGCGGGGATTGCCACAAGGGAGCACCTTAGAAGGTGTTCTGAGCCTGACAGAGAAAGGTAGACCAAACAGCTCATTTAGGTGTTGGGTATCTCTGATTCCACCTGGGGGAATCATTCTACGGCCTCCGTTGGAGGGGAATGAATTTCTCCAGGCCTAGGCGTGTCTCAGGCATTAAGTAGGGCAGTAATGTAACACTGTAAAAGTGTTTGGTTTAGTTTAATACATACATAGAGTACATGAGTCACAGACAAGGATCTGAGAGGCACCAGTTTGTCGGCCTGAGATCTCACACCTCAAACCGTTAATGACCTCAAGTGACCTGAGGTCAGATCATGCGAATTTCACCTTGCTTCTACTAATCTCTTAATTGTAGTCTGGTAGCCCTCAAACATGCCGACGTTTAAGGAGTGGCTTGGTAGTGCCGGAGGCTATCTACTTGTGGGCGGAGTTAGTACTAGGGTCCCCAATATATACTCGGAGAGCATTAAGAGAACAGCAGACGAGCCAGCAGAGCAGAGAAGACGTCCCTAGCAGGGAGGCTGTCGGCCGGCAGGGACGAGACAGTCTCTGTCAAGCTACAGACCCCCCCCCCCCTCTTTCCAGCTATAGGCAGAGACACTTGGTGAGTTGAGCAGTAAGGTGACTTGGTCGTGTTTTACAAGTGTTGTGTGATCAGGGGCAGTCAGTTGTAGTGTTCTCAGATTCTTGGAGGATGACTCACTTTGAATATTAATCTTTAACATTTTAAGTGGATTGCTTATATTATGATACTTAGTATGTGAAATATATGAACTTATTATTTAAATCGTCTTTGTTCCCTAGAGCTTTGAGTTGAGGTGAGAAAGCCTCGGTGGTTACTAGATTCAAGATATTAATGAGTACATGTTTGAAGTTGATACATGGTACAGAGGGAACATACTAATAATGAACTCTTGATAACATCTTTGGTGAATATTGTGATACAGACAAGTTCCATTCCTTGTCTTGTATGTAATGATCATGAATGGATGGTGGCAGCATTTCTTCTTCTACTATCTACTCTTCTACTTCTACTATCTACTCTTCTACTTCTACCTATCTACACCTCTCCCTCCACCCTTCTCTAAACTCTCACTTTCAACTAATGACCCTCCTCGCTCCTCCCACCTCCCTACCTCTCACCCCAAACCCTCACTAATTACTTCACTATTCATTTCTTTCCTTTCGTTTTCTCTTATACGTTTGTGGCAATGATTCTGTATTCTAGAGTTCTCTCTAGAGTTTCGGGTAACTGATCAAGTGACGGCGCCTTGTGGTCTTAGCACCTAGGTAGTCAATTACCTAGGTTACAAGGTGTTGAACGAGAGAGGTTGCCGTAGGAACTCTGGAGGTGCTCTAGAATAGTTAGCTAACTGAGGACGGGATAACGGACTAGAGAGAGCTGTTTCCCCCGGCCTCGTTAGTTAACTGGGGGGGTGGAATAATGGACAAGAGAGAGCTATTTCCCCCACCCCCCGTTACAATGTTGGCAGCGGTGTTGAACAATGTTGTAGGTAGTTGGTGTTCTTTTAACATTGTTCAGTCCCACGTGTCTTTTGCCGCTCAGGCGCTATCAGGGAGATCTTGACAGGTGTTTTACTTTCGCGATTTAGCGAGTTTTCAGGTTAGGAGATTGTGATTCTCTGGTGTTGTGGTTTAGTGATTTTGTGAGTTTTGTGGTATTCAGGGAATGTTCACCAGAACTTGCGTGTGTAGTGATTTATGTTAGTAATAAGATTTGGCGATTTGGGAACTTAGCGGTGTTGGTAGTGCAGGTCAGCTGAGTGTGACAGGTGTCCTCGCATGTCCCACGGGGACACCCAGCCACCGCTGGTCTCCAGGTCAGTGGGGAGTGGCAGGTGTAGTTCTTAAATAGTTTTTAAGTAGTTTTTAGTGGTTCTGCTCAGATTATTGCGATCGACTGTTTTACTCCATTTGAACGCAATAACCCGAGGTGTACTGGTCTTGTACAGCATGCTAGGGGGAGGCTTAGTATGTCAGTAGACTTCACGTTGGGGACGCTCGACGTTGGATAGTCTGGTCACAGGGGTGGCAACAGTTTTGAGTTGTTGACCGGCGGAGAAGCTAGGGAGACACTCTGGGTCACGTAGGTGGCTGTAGGTTAAGGGTGGGAGTAATGGATATTTAAGTACGTAAGATTAAGAACGGTACAGTTAAGTTAGGCTAGTGTTTGGTCTATTAGTATTGATATTTTTGTGGAGATTCGTTTAGTGGCAAGTTAAAAGTAGTGACGATCTTATTCTCTCTTCTCTAACTTTACTCTGTTACTGTTTTATGTTCCACCAAGTCAATATCATTCAGAGTTAATTGGATTATTAAAATTTAAGTGTAGTTGTTACCAGGAGGAGAGCTTATAATTGGACTGTGTAAACCCTATACAAACTACAGGGTCACACAAACATCTTTGGAGCACGATATTGTCGCCTTTATGTTCAATTCACAGGTGGGAGACAGAAGAGAGGAGAGACGCACATACACGGCTGCTGTGTACCATACTCACGGGCGTTTATCACTACCACCACGACCAGCCCCCTATCTGGAGGTCAGGGCCACCATCACCACCCCGGGGACCCCAAGATGCAGCCCTCTCGGTCGGTCAACATTGGTCTACCCAGTGGACCCCAGGACGGACGGACCCCAGTGGACCCCAAGACTTACGGACCCCAGTGGACCCCAAGACGGACGGACCCCCAGTGGACCCCAGGTAGTTCAGCAGACGAACCCAGACGACCCAGTAAAGATGGAAGAGGAGCAACAACGACTCCAGTCTGTCCCACCAACATCGGTCTACCCAGGATGGACCCCAGGACGTACAGACCCCCAATGGACCCCAGGTCGCTTGTCAAAGACCCATGGGAGGAGGAAAAGAGAAGAAAGAAGAGAGAAGAAGGAAGAGAGAAGAAAGAAGAGAGAAGAAAGAAGATAAGACAAGCTGAGTGAGACACGATGCCTAGTGTCCCTTGCTGGTGTCAGCATCATTGCGTGGAGCGTAATTGCAAGACAGGATCGTTTGCCTTAACTGGCCGCCCCTCCTGCAAGCATGTTGCTCTGTTGAGTGATTCTTCCTGTGTCGTGCGGACTTGATGTGGCTGTCAGAAGTAGCTCTCTGAAGGAGGCGTGCTGAAGCAACAGGGAGGAAGAAGAGTAGGATGGGATTTCTACTGTTGGCAACTATATGAAGGTCTCGAAACTTGTAGTCCCTATAGCTGTGAAGAACCCCAATATACGTCTCTCATGGTGACTGACGTAGGGCCAATTACAGATCAGCTGGGACAACCGAATTCCACGGTCCTGTGCACAGTTCAAGTAGTAACGGCTTTCGGGTTGACCAAGGGTTGTTGTGCGTTAACGACGGAGAAGCGACGGAGGCAGTTGTGTTGAAGAAATGTGGTACAGGATTATCTACAAGACCAAGCAGTGACGTCGCCCAGCCAGAGACAATGGACGTCTGTCTACATATTTCATTTTTTAGAGTAGGATGATATATATTTGTTTAGCTAGGATGTATTTTTTTTCGTTAATAAAGTTGTTGCACACAGCTAGCTTGCTTTAGCAGTGTTGCAAAAACTTTATTTCGGGGAGAAGGGGAGATGTAACACTGTAAAAGTGTTTGGTTTAGTTTAATACATACATAGAGTACATGAGTCACAGACAAGGATCTGAGAGGCACCAGTTTGTCGGCCTGAGATCTCACACCTCAAACCGTTAATGACCTCAAGTGACCTGAGGTCAGATCATGCGAATTTCACCTTGCTTCTACTAATCTCTTAATTGTAGTCTGGTAGCCCTCAAACATGCCGACGTTTAAGGAGTGGCTTGGTAGTGCCGGAGGCTATCTACTTGTGGGCGGAGTTAGTACTAGGGTCCCCAATATATACTCGGAGAGCATTAAGAGAACAGCAGACGAGCCAGCAGAGCAGAGAAGACGTCCCTAGCAGGGAGGCTGTCGGCCGGCAGGGACGAGACAGTCTCTGTCAAGCTACAGACCCCCCCCCCCCTCTATCCAGCTATAGGCAGAGACACTTGGTGAGTTGAGCAGTAAGGTGACTTGGTCGTGTTTTACAAGTGTTGTGTGATCAGGGGCAGTCAGTTGTAGTGTTCTCAGATTCTTGGAGGATGACTCACTTTGAATATTAATCTTTAACATTTTAAGTGGATTGCTTATATTATGATACTTAGTATGTGAAATATATGAACTTATTATTTAAATCGTCTTTGTTCCCTAGAGCTTTGAGTTGAGGTGAGAAAGCCTCGGTGGTTACTAGATTCAAGATATTAATGAGTACATGTTTGGAGTTGATACATGGTACAGAGGGAACATACTAATAATGAACTCTTGATAACATCTTTGGTGAATATTGTGATACAGACAAGTTCCATTCCTTGTCTTGTATGTAATGATCATGAATGGATGGTGGCAGCATTTCTTCTTCTACTATCTACTCTTCTACTTCTACTATCTACTCTTCTACTTCTACCTATCTACACCTCTCCCTCCACCCTTCTCTAAACTCTCACTTTCAACTAATGACCCTCCTCGCTCCTCCCACCTCCCTAACTCTCACCCCAAACCCTCACTAATTACTTCACTATTCATTTCTTTCCTTTCGTTTTCTCTTATACGTTTGTGGCAATGATTCTGTATTCTAGAGTTCTCTCTAGAGTTTCGGGTAACTGATCAAGTGACGGCGCCTTGTGGTCTTAGCACCTAGGTAGTCAATTACCTAGGTTACAAGGTGTTGAACGAGAGAGGTTGCCTTAGGAACTCTGGAGGTGCTCTAGAATAGTTAGCTAACTGAGGACGGGATAACGGACTAGAGAGAGCTGTTTCCCCCGGCCTCGTTAGTTAACTGGGGGGGTGGAATAATGGACAAGATAGAGCTATGTCCCCCACCCCCCGTTACAGTGAGTCGGTCCTCACTACGTGGAGAGAGTCATGGGGAAGGCTAACAGTAAGAGGAAATGGAGGCAGCTTTCAGACGAGGAGGGACGGTGGACCGATGTGCAGCAGGCACCGAAGAAAACTGCTATCGAGGCTTCACCACTTGCTTCTACCAGCAAGACAGCAGACGTAATGGACCTAGAGAGGATAGCACAGGACGACAGTATGAGACAGGAGAGGACAGCACCAGTCTCACAGAAGCCAGTGTCAGACAATGTACCTCTCTCCACATCCCAGCCACAGGACAACAGTATGAGACAGGAGAGGACACCACCAGTCTCACACCAGACATCGCCAGACTCTGCACATCTTCCAAAATTCAAGATAATACAGACAGACCACTTTCCTGCAGCATATGCCCGAAACGCTTTGCGTAATAGTGGCTTTAGGCATTGTATGTACTAGCCCTATCTATAAATCCATCACTCTTTGTAAAATCTCTTGTATGTATGTACCTTACTTAAATAAACATTTGATTTGATTTTGATTGATATGGAGTAGTAACGGCAATGGAAAAAAAAACAACCAGAGCTCAAACTTTCCATTACAGTCAACCTGAAAGAAGAAAAAATAATGACACCACAAGACGAACAGACTGCAAATTACTTGGAAAAAGTAAGAGTCCTGCAAGGGAAACCTGTATGCTTGGAAAAGCTGGACCCTTCAAAAAGACGCTCACGCGTCGTGCTTTTGGGATACTCAATCGACTTTCCCCTGGATCCAGTACTAGAACACAAGAAAATCCTGAATGCGGAACGATGCCGCACAAAAGTAGACAAGGCAGCGACACGTCAGGTTCTGGTGACCGTCATGGGACATGTGCCAGAAACATTCAGTCTTGGAAATTGGGGAACATACCGACAGACCCCATACGTCTCGGAACCCCTGCGCTGCTTCAGGTGTCAGAAATACGGCCACCATCAATCACGCTGCACAGGGCAGGAGAGATGCGGAGTGTGCAGCCTGAGACATCCAACCAAAGAATGTAAAATTAAGCACAAGGCAAACCAGGCCACAACAGCCAAATGTCCAAATTGTGGAGGCAAACATCATGCCTGGAGCACAACCTGCTCTGCACGGAAAGAAAAAGTGCAGACCGCTCAGGCCAGGATAACCACACAGACCAGCACTACATACACCAACACCAACGTCTGGAACACTCGTGCACAGCCACAACAGACACACACTCTCACAGAGCAAAATTTCCCGAATCTATTAATTCCAAATCAGAAAATACACAAAAGTGCTGCAGAAATACAGCAAATGCAAAAAAAAAAAAACAATTACTTTCGGAATCAACACAACAGATATACAGTTTTACCGATGTCCAGCTGAAAAACATCGTGAAGATCATGGCAGAGACCGTTATCAATTGCCTACAGATGACGCAGAACGCCTCACAGCAACACTTGTTGCTGTGAGGCACTTGTGTACTCACCTAATTGTACTCACCTAATTGTGCTTGCGGGGGTTGAGCTTTGGCTCTTTGGTCCCGCCTCTCAACTGTCAATCAACTGGTGTACAGATTCCTGAGCCTACTGGGCTCCATCATATCTACATTTGAAACTGTGTATGGAGTCAGCCTCCACCACATCACTTCCTAGTGCATTCCATTTATTAACTACTCTGACACTGAAAAAATTCTTTCTAACGTCTCTGTGGCTCATCTGGGTACTAAGTTTCCACCTGTGTCCCCTTGTCCGTGTCCCACCCGTGCTGAAGAGTTTGTCTTTGTCCACCCTGTCAATTCCCCTGAGAATTTTGTAGGTGGTTATCATGTCTCCCCTTACTCTTCTGTTTTCCAGGGATGTGAGGTTCAGCTCCTTTAGCCTTTCCTCGTAGTTCAATCCTCTCAGTTCCGGGACGAGCCTGGTGGCATACCGCTGAATCTTCTCTAACTTTGTCTTGTGTTTAACTAGGTATGGACTCCAGGCTGGAGCTGCATACTCCAGGATTGGTCTTACATAAGTGGTATACAGGGTTCTGAAAGATTCCTTACACAAGTTTCTGAAGGCAGTTCTTATGTTGGCCAGTCTAGCATATGCCGCTGATGATATTCTTTTGATGTGGGCCTCTGGGGACAGGTTCGGTGTGATATCAACCCCCAGATCCTTCTCTCTATTTGATTCTTGCAGGATTTCCCCTCCCAGATGATACATTGTGTTCAGCCTCCTGCTCCCTTCGCCTAATTTCATCACCTTACACTTTCCAGAGTTGAACTTCAGCAGCCATTTTCTAGACCATTCCTCCAGTTTATCCAGATCATCCTGTAGTCTCTGTCTATCTTCATCCGTCTTGATTCTTCTCATAATTTTTGCATCATCAGCAAACATCGAGAGGAATGAGTCTATACCCTCTGGAAGATCGTTCACATATATTAGAAACAGGATGGGTCCAAGTACTGAGCCCTGTGGGACTCCGCTGGTGACATCTCGCCACTCTGATGTCTCCCCCTCACCGTTACTCGCTGTTTCCTGTTGCTTAAGTACTCCCTTATCCACTGGAGCACCTTCCCTTTTACTCCTGCCTGTTGCTCCAACTTTTTTAACAGCCTTTTATGGGGTACTGTGTCAAAGGCTTTTTGGCAATCCAGGAAAATGCAGTCGGCCCACCCTTCTCTTTCCTGCCTAATTTTCGTTGCCTGGTCATAAAATTCTATTAAACCTGTGAGGCACGATTTACCATCTCTGAACCCATGTTGGTGGTGCGTTACAAAGTTATTTCCCTCCAGATGCTCAACGAGCCTTTTCCTCACGATCTTCTCCAGCAACTTGCATGGTATACAAGTTAAGGAAACTGGCCTGTAATTCAGTGCCTCTTGCCTGTCACCCTTTTTGTATATTGGGACCACGTTAGCTGTCTTCCAACTTTCTGGTAAGTCTCCTGTTTCCAGTGACCTGTTATACACCATAGAGAGTGGCACACTTAGTGCTTCTGCACCTTTCTTTAGAATCCATGGTGAGATTCTATCAGGCCCAACAGCCTTTGTCACATCCAGCTCCAGCAGACACCTTTTGACCTCATCACTGGTGAGGTCAAATTCCTCCAAGGTTGCTTGGTTTGCCGCCTCCTCATTTAGTGCAGGGGCTTCTCCTTGTTCTATTGTGAAGACCTCCTGGAATCTCTTGTTGAGTTCTTCACACACCTCCTTGTCATTCTCTGTGTATCTGTTCTCCCCTTTCCGCAGCTTCATCACTTGTTCCTTCACGGCTGTTTTCCTCCTGATATGGCTGTGGAGCAGCTTTGGTTGGGTCTTGGCTTTACTCGCGATGTCATTTTCAAACTGTCTCTCTGCTTCCCTCCTCACTCTGATATACTCATTTCTGGCGCTCTGGTATCTCTCCCTGCTCTCTGGTGTTCTGTTATTTCTGTAGTTTCTCCATGTTCTTTTACTCAGTTGTTTCGCTACCTTACATTCCTGGTTGAACCATGGGTTTTTCTGTTCTTTTCCGTTTTCCTCCTTTTGGATGGGGATAAACCTGTCTGCAGTTTCCTGGCACTTTTGGGTGACAATATCCATCATGACCTGCACATTCTTGTCTCTAAGTTCTGTTTCCCATGGTATTCCCCTGAGGAAGTTCCTCATCTCGTCATATTTTCCTCTTCGGTAATTCAGTCTTTTCCCCTTTTCAGTCTTTTTCTTGTGTGATAATGGACAAGTGATAATTAGTGATAATAGTGATAATTAATGATAATTTCATTATCACTTGTGAGATAATGAAATCATTTGTGTGATAATGGACAAGATCGTGCAGCAGACCACAGTTACACAAGAAATAGACAGTCTGAGACAAGACGGAGCACAAGAGGACAAACAACGCAACATGGACATACAGACTACCAACAACAGTCGGGTAGTCAAGACACCAGAACACCATCATTTACAAAAGCAACTGCAAGTAGCAGTGACCACCCAAGATCAACAGAATCTTACAACACAAGAGACAGACAACAACAGCCAATGCAGTCTGATATGCAACAACAACAACAAAGACGTATTGAACAGCAGAGATGCACAGGTTCCAACAACACAGGAAACGGTCACGAGCAATCAATGCAGTCCGACATGCAGTAATACCAACAACAAAGCGATGGACCACAGTTATGCACAGATTCCAACAATGCCGGGGATAACCACGAGCAATCAATGTAGTCCGATTTGCAGCGACACGACATGCGAGGTGGAGAATATAGAGGTCGATTCCGAAGAGGAGTTCTACTAGAACAGGCAACACCAACCGAAACCGTCGTCAGGTCATTACGAATACTGCAGTGGAACATACTAGGTCTTGGAAATAAAAAAAACACACACTTCAGGAGGCTACAATCAGCACGAAAGCAGATATAATCTTTTTGGAAGAAACTCTTTTCCCAGCCACGAAACCCTTCAGATTAGCTGGATATCAGTACTATGTTATACCGTATGAGTAGGGGAGACAAAGAGGGTTACTGACCCTAGTCAGGAACACCATACCTAGCAAGAAAATAGACCCAGTTTCGTGTGGAGATGCAGTAGAGGTATTAGCAGTAACAGTGAATATGGCTAATATTGAGCTCTTCATATGCAACGTTTACAAGCCCCCTAGACGTAAACTAAACAAAAATCGAAGATGTGTAAGTTCTATTCAGTTGTGTATTTGTAAACTAAAGTCTTTGAAAATGTAACAAGTTTTACGAAACGCGCTCGTGTCATATATATATATATATGCGAACAAGCCTGAATGGTCCCCAGGACATATAGTTATATATATATATATAGTTATATATATATATATATATATATATATATATATATATATATATATATATATATATATATATATATATATATATATTGTGACGGTAATCTCTTTCAAGAGAGATTGAGCCTGCTCTTCCCTCCAAAGTACGTCCCATTAACACATAATATAGAAGATATATCCAACAAGTATCACCAAAACGTTTTGGTCAGAGAGCAAAACGTACCCAGCACCGGCGCACCTGCTCGCCCCCGCCACCGTTAACCGGCAAACTGCTTGTCCATTGCCTGCCTGTCGCTGATTGGCTGGTGCCCAGTCGCACCTGCCCCACCACCCTCCTCCACAAGTTGATGTCTGGGCTACGGCGACCTAGGGAAGGCAGAATATCCTCGTGCTCCACACAGTTGACACGTCTCATTGGTAGACTAAGCCTTGGCTTACGTGTACTAAGGGAGGTGGCAGCTTGAAGCCAATATTCCTGCATCATAATTTACTTTGCTATTATTCACTTGTCTTAACGTAACTTTTCATTTGCCAGTGATTATTCTTATTATTTTGTTTGATGATTTATCTGTTACATTTTTATGCTCCATTTTATTCATGTCTTGCTTTTCTAACGTAATTAAAATTTCAGTGTTAAATTTCCTTGTGTTTTGTGTGTCTTCCCATTACCTTACCACAGACGAAAGTTCCAGCTTTTCTCTTTTTTTTTCTTTATGTGACGAGGCCATGCCCCTAGCTTTTGAAACAGCCGAACACCAACGCGTTACCGTCACAATATATATATATATATATATATATATATATATATATATATATATATATATATATATATATATATATATATATATATGTCGTACCTAGTAGCCAGAACGCACTTCTCAGCCTACTATGCAAGGCCCGATTTGCCTAATAGGCAAAGTTTTCCTGAATGAATATATTTTCTCTAATTTTTTTTTATGAAATGATAAAGCTACCCATTTCATTATGTATGAGGTCAATTTTTTTTATTGGAGTTAGAATTAACGTAGATATATGACCGAACCTAACCAACCCTACCTAACCTAACCTAACCTATCTTTATAGGTTAGGTTAGGTTAGGTAGCCGAAAAAGTTTGGTTTAGTTAGGTTAGGTAGGTTAGGTAGTCGAAAAAACAATAATTCATGAAAACTTGGCTTATTAGGCAAATCGGGCCTTACATAGTAGGCTGAGAAGTGCGTTCTGGCTACTAGGTACGACATATATATATATATATATATATATATATATATATATATATATATATATATATATATATATATATATATATATATATATATATATATATATATATATATATATATATATTATTAAATATGACCGAAAAAGGAAGATTAATAATTCTAACACGAATTTTCCCAATCTTTCGTACATTACGCTTCACTGTTGGAGGTAAATCAAAAATCACTTCTCCAAAATTCATTTTTATTTTTAGTCTGACGCGACACGGGCGCGTTTCGTAAAACTTATTACATTTTCAAAGACTTCACAAATACACAACTGATTAGAACTTGCGTTTCCCTGATTTTATATCTACATTTGAGTGAGTTGGGAAGGGTGATGTAGCATTACATTTGAGTGAGGTGGGAAGGGTGATGTGGCATTAACACAAGAAAGAACACTAGGGGATATTAATAGGGTATTAAAAGTATCAACACAAGAAAGAACAGAAACAATGGGTATTGAATAGAAGTGTTTGTAGAAAGCCTATTGGTCCATATTTCTTGATGCTTCTATATTGGAGCGGAGTCTTGAGGTGGGTAGAATATAGTTGTGCAATAATTGGCTGTTGATTGCTGGTGTTGACTTCTTGATGTGTAGTGCCTCGCAAACGTCAAGCCGTCTGCTATCGCTGTATCTATCGATGATTTCTGTGTTGTTTACTAGGATTTCTCTGGCGATGGTTTGGTTATGGGAAGAGATTATATGTTCCTTAATGGAGCCCTGTTGTTTATGCATCGTTAAACGCCTAGAAAGAGATGTTGTTGTCTTGCCTATATACTGGGTTTTTTGGAGCTTACAGTCCCCAAGTGGGCATTTGAAGGCATAGACGACGTTGTTCTCTTTTAAAGCGTTCTGCTTTGTGTCTGGAGAGTTTCTCATGAGTAGGCTGGCCGTTTTTCTGGTTTTATAGTAAATCGTCAGTTGTATCCTCTGATTTTTGTCTGTAGGGATAACGTTTCTATTAACAATATCTTTCAGGACCCTTTCCTCTGTTTTATGAGCTGTGGAAAAGAAGCTGTTTTATGAGCTGTGGAGGCATTTGAGCAGAGTTCCGTGCTGCGTTTCACTTACGAGACGGAAAAGGATGGGAAGCTGCCTTTTCTAGATGTAACAGTCATGGAAAAGGGCGGAGGTTTCCACACTGCAGTCTACACAAAGGAAACAAACATAGGAATGTGCCTAAATGCCAACAGCGACTGCCCTGACAGGTACAAGAGGAGTGTTGTTAACGCATACGTCGACCGTGCTCTCAGCCACAGCTCAGAATGGAAGCAAGTCGACGAAGAACTCTGTAGGGTAAGGCAGGTCCTAGTCAATAACGGCTTCTCCAATGGTTTCATCGAAGACATCATAAGAAGGAAAGTGAAAAGCCATGCAACCTCCGAAGAGACAACTAACACAACACCTATACCCCCTATTAGACTATTTTACAGGAACTTCTTTTCCACAGCTCATAAAACAGAGGAAAGGGTCCTGAAAGATATTGTTAATAGAAACGTTATCCCTACAGACAAAAATCAGAGGATACAACTGACGATTTACTATAAAACCAGAAAAACGGCCAGCCTACTCATGAGAAACTCTCCAGACACAAAACAGAACGCTTTAAAAGAGACTAACGTCGTCTATGCCTTCAAATGCCCACTTGGGGACTGTAAGCTCCAAAAAACCCAGTATATAGGCAAGACAACAACATCTCTTTCTAGGCGTTTAACGATGCATAAACAACAGGGCTCCATTAAGGAACATATAATCTCTTCCCATAACCAAACCATCGCCAGAGAAATCCTAGTAAACAACACAGAAATCATCGATAGATACAGCGATAGCAGACGGCTTGACGTTTGCGAGGCACTACACATCAAGAAGTCAACACCAGCAATCAACAGCCAATTATTGCACAACTATATTCTACCCACCTCAAGACTCCGCTCCAATATAGAAGCATCAAGAAATATGGACCAATAGGCTTTCTACAAACACTTCTATTCAATACCCATTGTTTCTGTTCTGTCTTGTGTTGATACTTTTAATACCCTATTAATATCCCCTAGTGTTCTGTCTTGTGTTAATGCCACATCACCCTTCCCACCTCACTCAAATGTAATGCCACATCACCCTTCCCACCTCACTCAAATGTAGATATAAAATCAGGGAAACGCAAGTTCTAATCAGTTGTGTATTTGTGAAGTCTTTGAAAATGTAATAAGTTTTACGAAACGCGCCCGTGTCGCGTCAGACTAAAAATAAAAATGAATTTTGGAGAAGTGATTTTTGATTTACCTCCAACAGTGAAGCGTAATGTACGAAAGATTGGGAAAATTCGTGTTAGAATTATTAATCTTACTTTTTCGGTCATATTTAATAATATATGTCTACAGGAAAGACTGCTACCAAAATATACTAATGTATATATATATATATATATATATATATATATATATATATATATATATATATATATATATATATATATATATATATATATATATATATATATATATATATATATATATATATATATATATATATGAATAATCATTATATATATATATGTCGTACCTAATAGCCAGAACTCACTTCTCAGCCTACTATTCAAGGCCCGATTTGCCTAATAAGCCAAGTTTTCCTGAATTAATATATTTACTATAATTTTTTTCTTATGAAATGATATAGCAACCCATTTCTCTATGTATGAGGTCAATTTTTTTTTATTGGAGTTAAAATTAACGTAGATATATGACCAAACCTAACCAACCCTACCTAACCTAACCTAACCTATATTTATAGGTAAGGTTAGGTTAGGTAGCCAAAAAAAGCTAGGTTAGGTTAGGTTAGGTAGGTTAGGTAGACGAAAAAACATTAATTCATGAAAACTTGGCTTATTAGGCAAATCGGGCCTTGAATAGTAGGCTGAGAAGTGCGTTCTGGCTATTAGGTACGACATATATATATATATATATATATATATATATATATATATATATATATATATATATATATATATATATATATATATATATATATATATATATATATATATATATATATATATATATATATATGTCGTACCTATTAGCCAGAACTCACTTCTCAGCCTACTATGCAAGGCCCGATTTGCCTAATATGCCAAGTTTTCCGGAACTAATACATTTTCTCTAATTTATTTCTTATGAAATGATAAACCTACCCATTTCATTATGTATGAGGTCAAATTTTGTTTTACTGGAGTTAAAATTAACGTAGATATATGACCGAACCTAACCAACCCTACCTAACCTAACCTAACCTCTCTTTATAGGTTAGGTTAAGTTAGGTAGCCGAAAAAGTTAGGTTAGGTTAGGTTAGGTAGGTTAGGTAGTCGAAAAACAATTAATTCTTGAAAACTTGGCTTATTAAGCAAATCGGGCCTTGCATGGTAGGCTGAGAAGTGCGTTCTGGCTACTAGGTACGACATATATATATATATATATATATATATATATATATATATATATATATATATATATATATATATATATATATATATATATATATATATATATATATATATATACATATGTCGTACCTAGTAGCCAGAACGCACTTCTCGGCCTACTATGCGAGGCTCGATTTGCCTAATAAGCCAAGTTTTCCTGAATAAATATATTTTCACTAATTTTTTTCTTATGAAATGATAAAGCTACTCATTTCATTGTGTATGAGGTCAATTTTTTTTATTGGAGTTAAAATTAACGTAGATATATGACCGAACCTAACCAACCCCACCTAACCTAACCTATCTTTATAGGTTAGGTTGGGGTAGGTAGCCGAAAAAGTTAGGTTAGGTTAGGTTAGGTAGGATAGGAAGTCGAAAAACAATTAATTCATGAAAACTTGGCTTATTAGGCAAATCGGGCCTTGCATAGTAGGCTGAGAAGTGCGTTCTGGCTATTAGGTACGACATATATATATATATATATATATATATATATATATATATATATATATATATATATATATATATATATATATATATATATATATATATATATATATATATGTCGTACCTAGTAGCCAGAACTCACTTTTTGGCCTACTATTCAAGGCCCGATTTGCCTAATAAGCCAAGTTTTCCTGAATTAATATATTTTTTCTATTTTTTTTCTTATGAAATGATAAAGCTACCCATTTCATTATGTATGAGGTCAATTTTTTTTATTGGAGTTAAAATTAAAGTAGATATATGACCGAACCTAACCAACCCTACCTAACCTAACCTAACCTATCTTTATAGGTTAGGTTTGGTTAGGTAGCCGAAAAAGTTAGGTTAGGTTAGGTTAGGTAGGTTAGGTAGTCGAAAAACAATTAATTCAAGAAAACTTGGCTTATTAGGCAAATCGGGCCTTGCATAGTAGGCTGAGAAGTGCGTTCTGGCTACTAGGTACGACATATATATATATATATATATATATATATATATATATATATATATATATATATATGTCGTACCTAGTAGCCAGAACTCACTTCTCAGCCTACTATTCAAGGCCCGATTTGCCTAATAAGCCAAGTTTTCCTGAATTAATATATTTACTATAATTTTTTTCTTATGAAATGATAAAGCAACCCTTTTCTCTATGTATGAGGTCAATTTTTTTTTATTGGAGTTAAAATTAACGTAGATATATGACCAAACCTAACCAACCCTACCTAACCTAACCTAACCTATATTTATAGGTAAGGTTAGGTTAGGTAGCCAAAAAAAGCTAGGTTAGGTTAGGTTAGGTAGGTTAGGTAGACGAAAAAACATTAATTCGTGAAAACTTGGCTTATTAGGCAAATCGGGCCTTGAATAGTAGGCTGAGAAGTGCGTTCTGGCTATTAGGTACGACATATATATATATATATATATATATATATATATATATATATATATATATATATATATATATATATATATTAGTATATTTTGGTAGCAGTCTTTCCTGTAGACATATATTATTAAATATGACCGAAAAAGTAAGATTAATAATTTTAACACTAATTTTCTCAATCTTTCGTACATTACGCTTCACTGTTGGAGGTAAATCAAAAATCACTTCTCCAAAATTCATTTTTATTTCTAGTCTGACGCGACACGGGCGCGTTTCGTAAAACTTATTACATTTTCAAAGACTTCACAAATACACAACTGATTAGAACTTACGTCTCTCTGATATTATATCTACATTTGAGTGAGGTGGGAAGGGTGATGTGGCATTAACACAAGACAGAACAGGAGGGGATATTAATAGGGTATTAAAAGTATCAACACAAGACAGAACAGAAACAATGGGTATTGAATAGAAGTGTTTGTAGAAAGCCTATTGGTTCATATTTCTTGATGCTTCTATATTGGAGCGGAGTCTTGAGGTGGGTAGAATATAGTTGTGCAATAATTGGCTGTTGATTGCTGGTGTTGACTTCTTGATGTGTAGTGCCTCGCAAACGTCAAGCCGCCTGCTATCGCTGTATCTATCGATGATTTCTGTGTTGTTTACTAGGGACCAAGTCACTCTCCTAAATCTGGGCATAAACTGTCATGTTATGTCCAGACCGAGTGAAATGGCCCGGAAAGTAGAGTTGGAAATTCTGTTGGACGACATATTCGACCTCGAGACACAAAAGAAGGTCACTACCAAAGATACCTTACAAGCAGAACTTATTGCAGGAGGAAAGAATCGAGGCAACTACAGAAGCACCATACTGTCCCCCGAGCTTAAAGCGGCAGCTAAAAGCCTTCGTGAGAACAAGGAGATAGTTGTCAGGAGAGGTGACAAGTCGCCAATATATGTCATTCTTAAAAAAGACGAATATCTGGCGAAAATGAACATCATACTCTCTGACCAAACTAAGTTCCAAAGGGTAACGAAGGACACTACAGCCGAATTAAAAGCAAAGGTCAACAAACTGATCGAAACTGTGAACGCCAAGAAATCCGGACTCCACCTGCCAAAGATCATTGGGGAATATAAACCTGGATATGCGTATGGAAATGTCAAGACGCACAAGCCTGGAAACCCACTTCGGCCAATCATTAGCCAGATACCCACACCCGCGTACAGACTGGCGAAGCGACTCAACGCCCTGCTGACTCCTTATGTTCCTTGCGCCTTCAGCCTGAAGTCTCCAAAGGAATTTGTGGACTTACTGCGGGGCACACGGGCCACAGGGATAAGAGCCTCGTTGGACGTAGAATCGCTGTTTACCAACGTACCTGTGGACGAGACAATCGGAATGATAGCCGACAGAGTGTATCGTGATCCAGCCTGTACTCCTCTTGACATGCCAGAAAGTATTCTGAGGAAACTACTCCAAGCTTGTACTAAAGAGGCACCCTTCTTGAGCCCGGATGGGCGCATGTATAAGCAAGTAGATGGGGTCGCCATGGGTTCTCCCCTAGGTGTCCTGTTTGCAAACTTCTACATGGGTACCATCGAGCAAAAAGTCTTAGTCGACATGAACTTGAAACCGGCCATATACTGCAGGTATGTTGACGACATTTTTACACAGGTACCTGATGTCAGACATCTGCAGGAGCTGAAGGAGGCATTTGAGCAGAGTTCCGTGCTGCGTTTCACTTATGAGACGGAAAAGGATGGGAAGCTGCCTTTTCTAGATGTAACAGTCATGGAAAAGGGCGGAGGTTTCCACACTGCAGTCTACACTAAGGAGACAAACATAGGAATGTGCCTAAATGCCAACAGCGACTGCCCCGACAGGTACAAGAGGAGTGTTGTTAACGCATACGTCGACCGTGCTCTCAGCCACAGCTCAGAATGGAAGCAAGTCGACGAAGAACTCTGTAGGGTAAGGCAGGTCCTCGTCAATAACGGCTTCTCCAATGGTTTCATCGAAGACATCATAAGAAGGAAAGTGAAAAGCCATGCAACCTCTGAAGAGACAACTAACACAACACCTATACCCCCTATTAGACTATTTTACAGGAACTTTTTTTCCACAGCTCATAAAACGGAGGAAAGGGTCCTGAAAGATATTGTTAATAGAAACGTTATCCCTACAGACAAAAATCAGAGGATACAACTGACGATTTACTATAAAACCAGAAAAACGGCCAGCCTACTCATGAGAAACTCTCCAGACACAAAACAGAACGCTTTAAAAGAGACTAACGTCGTCTATGCCTTCAAATGCCCACTTGGGGACTGTAAGCTCCAAAAAACCCAGTATATAGGCAAGACAACAACATCTCTTTCTAGGCGTTTAACGATGCATAAGCAACAGGGCTCCATTAAGGAACATATAATCTCTTCCCATAACCAAACCATCGCCAGAGAAATCCTAGTAAACAACACAGAAATCATCGATAGATACAGCGATAGCAGGCGGCTTGACGTTTGCGAGGTACTACACATCAAGAAGTCAACACCAGCAATCAACAGCCAATTATTGCACAACTATATTCTACCCACCTCAAGACTCCGCTCCAATATAGAAGCATCAAGAAATATGAACCAATAGGCTTTCTACAAACACTTCTATTCAATACCCATTGTTTCTGTTCTGTCTTGTGTTGATACTTTTAATACCCTATTAATATCCCCTCCTGTTCTGTCTTGTGTTAATGCCACATCACCCTTCCCACCTCACTCAAATGTAGATATAATATCAGAGAGACGTAAGTTCTAATCAGTTGTGTATTTGTGAAGTCTTTGAAAATGTAATAAGTTTTACGAAACGCGCCCGTGTCGCGTCAGACTAGAAATAAAAATGAATTTTGGAGAAGTGATTTTTTATTTACCTCCAACAGTGAAGCGTAATGTACGAAAGATTGAGAAAATTCGTGTTAGAATTATTAATCTTACTTTTTCGGTCATATTTAATAATATATATATCTATATATATATATATTGGGCAGTACCTACCTCCACTACAGCACACGTGAAAGCGGTGGTGCTGCTTCTTTCAGGGAATCGCAGAAAATTATTAAATACAGAGGTCTAGCACACTGCTACAGCTTTGTTCCGATCGGCTCGGAGACCCTCGGTTCGTGGGGAAAATGTGCATTGAAGTTCCTGAAGGAATTGGGGGACAAATTGATCAGCGCTACAAAAGACCAGAGAGCAAAAAGTTTCTTGTTCCAGCGCCTCAGTGTTGCGATTCAAAGGGGAAATGCCTGTTGCGTCTTGGGCACTAGTCCAACTTCAGAGGAATTCGAAGAAGTGTTTGACTTGCAACAATGATCGAACCCGTCTGTGACATTCATCAATGTTTCCCATTGTTGTGTTCTTCAAGAGATCCATAACCTTTAAGCACCTTTTTGCATTATTATTTTTGTATCAACCCATGTATATCTTGTAACCATCAAATATATATATATATATATATATATATATATATATATATATATATATATATATATATATATATATATATATATATATATATATATATATATATATTCGTAACCTAGAAGGGGTACCACCTCTGGTGCAAGTGTAGGGACCCATAGCCTTGGAGAAGAAAATAAAGAGTACTCAGAGAAGACCTTGTGGATCCTCACTGAACACTTTGATATTTTCTTCTCCTACCACCCCTATTCTTTTGGTATGTGTTTATATTTATCTAACTTTATTTGAAAATGTCATTACACAAAAAAAGTTACAATATTGATTACATGCAGGGTGCAAGGCTGCTTGTCACAAGTTGAACAGCTCCTCCAGCTCCAAAGATGGCGGGCAGGAACCATGGATGCAGTGAGCATTTATATGTTGTTGTTGTTGTTGTTGTTAAAGATTTAGCTACTCAGGACGAAGTGTCCATGTAGCACGGGCTATGGTGAGCCCGTAATTGGAGGCTCTTTCGAGCCATTATCTGTATCAGTCGCTGATACTAGATGGATGGGGGTCTTCATGATGGTTTTCAGCCTGGAGGGCTGGCTATACCAGTTATGGAGCTGGTGGGGTTAGTGAACACCTCCAGGTTTTCCGTTTTTTCTTTGCCTGCGACTTTGGCTGAGCAGTGCTGTCATTAGAGTTTGGTGACGTGGCTTCCATGAGGAAGTCTTGAACCGTGTAGGTGTCGTTTTTGTGATGCGGCGGTGGAGCTCTTACTATGATTTCCTCATCTGAGGAGTCCGTAACCTCCGTAGTGGGTGTTTTTGTCTTTCGTCTCGCAGCCTTAGGTAGGTTTAGGTGTCGTTGATTGGTGGTTGTAGCTATTTCAGGAGCGCTGGTGGTGCTGTTATCGTTTGTAGACAGCACGTCTGCTAGCGCGGCTGCTGAGATAGTGATGGTAGGCGTGTTGGGAGCTGGAGAAGGAATTACCTCTGTTCGTGTCGCCCGGGTCATGGGTGGTTCTGGAGTCGGTGTTGAAGTTGACCACCTGGTCGTCCTGGTGGTAGTCTCCGGAGTGGTAGAGGAGGCAGTGAGATTTACGCTAGTGGCTATGATGGGTGCCAGGCCATTGTCTATGTATAATGCGTATAGTTCACTGACAAAGCGTTGGTTGTCTGGTCCTGCAAGCCTTTCCGCTAGTTTAAGAAGACCAGGGATAATGCCTGCACGTGATGCAGGGGGCTGTGAAGGAGCCTGAGGGACCTTGGGTCCCCAATGAGAAGGCTGTATCGCCTGCTGGGAGGGGCCACAGACTAGAAAGACTAGAAAGTCCTCTGGTCGACTAGTGAGAGCTAAGGTGGTGGGTTGAACGCTTGGGGCTCTGGTCGAGGAGGTAGAAGGGTTGTTTCTCTTGGCTTCAACCTGGGCCTTGATGATTTCCTGTCTGCGGAGGCAGCGGTAGGAAATTGTGGGGTGATTGCCTATTCACAGAGCAAGCAGTGATGGACTGTTGCCTTGCATATGGAGTAGTGATGGTCCAGTGCGCACAGGCTGCACCTCTGCACATGGTGCTGACACTTGTTGGTCGGGTGGGAGAGCTCGTAGCACTTAAAGCACTGCTGGATCTCATGGTATCGTTCCTTTTTTATTTGGTGGGGCGGTATTTTTAGACCGAAACAGTAGAATCCTTGTGTGGCAGCCTGGGTGGCCGCAGCTATGGTGGTGAATGTAATCTTCATTGATGTTTTGTCGATGTTGCAGAACTCCAGGTTGAATACCGACAGGTTTGGATTTTCGTTCTCGATAATGTTTATGATATGATGTTGAGGTCGCTCAGTGATCCACCGGCTGGTCCTGCTGGTAAAAACAGTTCTTCCGGCCAGGAACTGACGTGGGAAGTGAGGATGTAGGTAGTGTTCTTTGCGAAGAAAGGCATCGTTAGTGAGGAGTTTTTCTAGCTCCTCTTCACATGAAAAGTAGAGCACGATATCTTCACCTTCCTGACTAATGTCAGCGGGTTTGAGGCCAGTTACGTCCTTCTGGACCTTTAGAGTATTGCTTCTTCCGATAGCATGACCGTCAAGTGGAGTATCTCTGACCTTAAGACGTTTGGGTCGCATTGTGACCACACTGCGCCTTGTGATGTGTTGGCGGGAGATGTCTCCCGTCCTGTGGAGCCTTTCTGACGATCAGACTGCATTTATATATATATATATATATATATATATATATATATATATATATATATATATATATATATATATATATATATATATATGCGAACAAGCCTGAATGGTCCCCAGGACAATATGCAACTGAAAACTCACACCCCAGAAGTGACTCGAACCCATACTCCCAGAAGCAACGCAACTGGTATGTACAAGACGCCTTAATCCACTTGACCATCACGACCGGACAAAATGAGGTGATAGCCGAGGCTATTTGAACCACCCCACCGCCGGCACTCAGATAGTAATCTTGGGCATAGCATTTTACCAAATCACCTCATTCTTTGGGGCACACGTGAGGAACACAAATGCGAACAAGCCTGAATGGTCCCCAGGACAATATGCAACTGAAAACTCACACCCCAGAAGTGACTCGAACCCATACTCCCAGAAGCAACGCAACTGGTATGTACAAGACGCCTTAATCCACTTGACCATCACGACCGGACAAAATGAGGTGATAGCCGAGGCTATTTGAACCACCCCACCGCCGGCACTCGGATAGTAATCTTGGGCATAGCATTTTACCAAATCACCTCATTCTTTGGGGCACACGTGAGGAACACAAATGCGAACAAGCCTGAATGGTCCCCAGGACAATATGCAACTGAAAACTCACACCCCAGAAGTGACTCGAACCCATACTCCCAGAAGCAACGCAACTGGTATGTACAAGACGCCTTAATCCACTTGACCATCACGACCGGACAAAATGAGGTGATAGCCGAGGCTATTTGAACCACCCCACCACCGGCACTCGGATAGTAATCTTGGGCATAGCATTTTACCAAATCACCTCATTCTTTGGGGCACACGTGAGGAACACAAATGCGAACAAGCCTGAATGGTCCCCAGGACAATATGCAACTGAAAACTCACACCCCAGAAGTGACTCGAACCCATACTCCCAGAAGCAACGCAACTGGTATGTACAAGACGCCTTAATCCACTTGACCATCACGACCGGACAAAATGAGGTGATAGCCGAGGCTATTTGAACCACCCCACCGCCGGCACTCGGATAGTAATCTTGGGCATAGCATTTTACCAAATCACCTCATTCTTTGGGGCACACGTGAGGAACACAAATGCGAACAAGCCTGAATGGTCCCCAGGACAATATGCAACTGAAAACTCACACCCCAGATGTCCGGTCGTGATGGTCAAGTGGATTAAGGCGTCTTGTACATACCAGACGCCGTAACTGTACCACGACTTACTGGAAGATGGTTCTGGTGTCAGCCGGTGGATGAGGCTGTAAGTGTCAGCCGACTTAGCACACTTCAGGTAGTCGGTTTCTTCTTTATCTGCTAAATATAGACGGACAGGAGGCGGCACACGCCTCAAGAATTCTTCAACTAGCATGAGGTTGACGAGTTCTGCAAAGGTAGAGACATGTGCTGCTTCCAGCCATTTCATAAAATATCTCCTTTTGGTGTTAGCAAACTCGAGAAAGGTAGTGGTACTTGCCTTCAGGTGGTCACGGAATTTACTTCGATAACTTTCGGTGGAGAGAAGGTAGGCGTCCAACACTGCTTGTTTCAGAGTCTGGTAGTCATTCTCAGACGCCAAAGTACTGAGTGTGACTGCAGCTCTACCTGTAAGATGTACTCTGAGAAGGGTGGCCCATTGGTCGGCAGGCCAACTAAGTTGATTAGCGAGGGTTTCAAAGGTGGTGAAAAACACGTCAACTTCTGTTTCTACGAATGAAGGCATTAACTTACTTGCATGTGATATATTAAAACTGATGGGAAGATTGGCGGTAGCTTGCTGGCGTTGAGCGAGGTGTGAAGTTTCCAACACGAATTCTCGTTGACGACACTCCATAGCCAGAGTCGCTTGTTGTTTGTCATGTTCGTGTTGCATCTCCAACTGGCGCCGTTTTGTTTCAAGCTGTATTCGTTCACGCTCACGGAGTAATGCAATCTCATGTTCTTGTTCTTCCTTTCGTATGGCGGCTGCTTCATTTTGCTGTTCGCGTTCAATCTTAGCCAGCTCTAGTTTGAGTTTCATCGTTGCCAAATCAGTTTTATCTGCAATAAAGTAAGTTTCGTGAGTTTCAGAGTCGATCTTACTTTGGAAAGAAGTAAGAAGTGATCCAGCAACAGGTTGTGTATTTCATTTTTGTTGGCTTGGTAGGGAACTTCTAGTTGATACTCATGTGCAAGAGTTTGTAATTCAGTCCTCTTGGCACGACTTAAAGTCCCTATTTCACTTGCTGGATCTGCACGGAAAGCTTGGAGACGAAACATGGTGAAATTAGCAAATAAATGCACAACGAATATACCGTTTTCATATAGTGAATGTCAGAAACATGACAACGTGGCAACTGGTGCCTATCCTGTGGAATCTTTAACAATTAAAGTTAATTACAAGATGTTAAATGATTAATTAAATCAAGGTCGCAGGAAATCTTGTACCCGGTACTCATGTAAGAGGATAAGGGCAAGAAAATCCTACTAAACAAGCGAAACTGAGTTTCTAAAACCAATGAAACAGTTAATTGCCTCAAAAGTAAAATTGGTAGTCCAAGGATGTAGGCATACCTTGCCGAGTCTCTATAGGACATAAGCAAGTTTTCCCACTGAAATTAATATGATACTTACAGAATTAGCGAACTTTTATGCTCTGAACAAGAAAGCTAATTGCCTACCAATGTATGTATCATCATCTCTGACTGACGTGTAGGGGTGCGAGGTGTCAACTGGTGACGAGAACTGTTGCTGAGGTCCCAATTCAGCAACTAAAGTTCGCGCTAGAGGAACTATGGCCCTCTTTATCCTCCTACTGTCAGATTGCAGAAGATTAGGTGCACTTGACCCGGGGGCAGACCACAGTACCAGGGTACCAATATGATGATCTGTCGAAAATATGAGAAATATCCAAGGGACAAAAGATGGTAAACACGAGTAATAACACGGAGGAAGAGATGACCAATTAAGAGTATGACTGAGGCCTACAGTCACCACGTAATCCAAAGTTGTCTCACCTTCACCATATGCTACTCTCGGAATGCACAATACACACAGCACCATATAAAAATATAATTGAATATGAAAATTAGTAAAAAGCAACGTTACCAAAGCCAAATACGCTTACCATAAATTACCACTTGGCACCAGTACCTGAGTGAAGCTCCCGGAAAGGCCCCCACTTTATGTGACGGTAAAGCGTTGGTGTTCGGCTGTTTCAAAAGCTAGGAGCAGGGCCTCCTCACATTAAAGAAAAAAAAGAGAAAAAGCTGGAACTTTCGTCTGTGGTAAGGTAATGGGAAGACACACAAAACACAAATTTAACAATGAAATTTTAATTACGTTAGAAAAACAAGACATGAATAAAATTAAGTATAAAATATAACAGACAAGTCAACAAACAAAATAATAAGAATAATCACTGGCAAATGAAAAGTTACGTTAAGACAAGTGAGTTACAGTGATAGCAAAATAAATAATAATAATAGAGCTGGAATATTGGCTTCGAGCTGCCACCTCCCTTAGTACACGAAAGCCAAGGCTTAGTCTACCAATGAGAGATGTCAACTGCAAGGAGCACTGGGATATTCTGCCTTCTCTGGGCCACTGCAGCCCAGACATCAACTTGTGGCGGAGGGTGGAGGGCATGTGCGACGGGACACCAGCCAATCAGCGACAGGCAGGCGATGGACAAGCAGTTTGCCGGTTACGGTGGCAGGGCGAGCAGGTGTGCCGGTGTGCTGGATACGTTTTGCTCTCTGGGCAAAACGTCTTGGAGATACTTGCTGGATATATCTTCTATATTATCTGTTGTTGTAACGTACTTTGAAGGGAAGAGCAGGCTCAATCTCTCTTGAAAGAGATTATCGTCACAATATACATATATATATATATATATGTTTCATTGAATCTGACCGCATATTCTGTATTTATTATTTTCTGGTTTAGGGCTTCTATCCCTCTAACTATTTTCTTAGCATCAGGGCTTAATTGAAATAGGAGTTCTCCAAAACTCATTTTCGTATTTTTAAGGTGAAGAAAAGAAGTGATTTACTATAGAGTGTATTACACTTATTTGTATAATTTGCACGACGTTTCGAACCTCCATGGTTCATTCTCAAGTGAACAGATCTTACAATACTAGTTGATTTTATACCCGCATTAGGTCAGGTGATAATACAATGAAGGTGAAAACATGGGGGGATACATAAGGGATAAACATAGGGGCTGCAGAAGGCTTATTGGCCCATACGAGGCATCTCCTATCTAAACACAAAGATTAATCCAGTGTAATTGGCCTGTTATGTTGGACATTGTCTTCTGTGTTGGCATCGATATGTTCTTGTCTTGTCCTTACTCTCATGGTGGGTAGAGTAAATAGTTCCGTGATTTGGGTGTTCATGGTAGGTCGCTCTATTCTTATGTGAATTGCCTCAAGAATTTGTAATCTTCTTGAATCTTGGGTTTTGTCTATTATGCAAGTATTCTTGTTCAACATTTCTCTTGTTAGAGTAATGTCATGGGCTTGTCTCATGTGATTCCTAGGGGCACCAGATTGAAGATGGCATGTCAAACGCCTCGTCAGCTTGGTCGACGTCATACCTATGTACTTACATTGAAGGTTACATCCTTCGTGGGGGCAAGTGTACATGTATACAACGCTTGACTGCTGTAGAGGGTTCTCCGTCGGCTTCGGGCTGTTTTTGATAAGGAGTTCGGAAGTCT
The DNA here is from genome assembly GCF_040958095.1 of Procambarus clarkii. Taxonomy (NCBI): domain Eukaryota; kingdom Metazoa; phylum Arthropoda; class Malacostraca; order Decapoda; family Cambaridae; genus Procambarus; species Procambarus clarkii. The sequence goes on from NC_091156.1 coordinate 49,982,405, forward strand.
TCTTGGTTTTGTAGAATATTATCAGGTTTATGTTTTGGTTAGGAGTAGTGCTTTTTACTCCTTTACGGATTATTTCTTTCATTATTCTTTCCTCTTTTATATGTTCACTGTGCATGGTTGATTTGTAATATAATTTTATTGGGGGTGTTGTGGTTTCTGTTCTAGGTTCTGAATTATACCAAAGGTCCAAGTGTCTTCTTATAGCAGCGTTTATTTCCGGGTTGCTATATCCGTTGTTCACCAATACCTGAGTTACTCTTTCAAACTCTCTACTCACGTTGCTCCATTCAGAGCAGTGGGTAAGCGCTCGACGAATATAAGCATTGAGAACACTGGCTTTGTATCTTTGGGGGCACTCACTTCTACCGTTCAGGCATAATCCTATGTTGGTGGGCTTGGTATATACGTTGGTGCTTAAAGAGGTTCCTGTTTTTGTTATTAGTACATCCAAGAATGGCAGACTGTTATTTTCACTATTTTCATGTGTAAATCGGAGTACTGACTCTCTCTCTAGGTGTCTTTTTAGGTCAATTAGTTCATTTGAGTCTTTTACTATTACGAATATGTCATCTACATAACGGCAGTATACAGTTGGTTTTTGTCTGCTACTGAAGACCCTATCTTCGATGGTTCCCATATAAAAATTAGCAAATAAAACTCCTAAAGGGGAGCCCATTGCTACTCCGTCTATTTGTAAATACATGTCTCCTTGTGGACTGATGAAAGGGGCTTCCTTTGTACATGCTTCGAGAAGACTTTTCAAGTGTGGCTCAGGTATGTCTAATTTGGGGGTGCTCTCGTCTCTGTATACTCTGTCCAGTATCATTCCTATGGTTGTGTCGACTGGGACCTTGGTAAAAAGGGATTCAACGTCCAGGGAAGCGATGATTCCATCGGGCTGGGTAGATTTGATCAATTCTAGGAAATCTGCTGATGATTGTAGACTAAACTTACTTGGAGTGTATGGAGTTAGGAGTTCATTGAGTTTCTTTGCCAGGTGATAAGTTGGGGTTGGTATTTGGCTGATTATAGGGCGTAGTGGGTTACCTGGTTTATGCGTCTTAACATTGCCGTAGGCATATCCTAAGCCATAGTCGCCTTGAAGTTTATTGAAATGCACATACCTTTCTTTGCGTTGATTGCTGTAATTGTTTTGTTTACTTTCCGCTTAAGGTCTTCTACGGGGTTCCTCGTGATTCGTTGAAATTTGGAGTCGTCACTTAGGATGTCGCTAATTTTGTTCATGTATTCATGGGTAGGAATCAATACATATGCTGCTGTTTTGTCGGCTTTTCTTATTGTTACGTCTTTCAGATTTTTTAGTTGTTTCGCTGCTTCTTTGAGTCGTGGGGTTAAGATTGTAGATGAATATGTTCCTCGTTTTGCCCTGCTTCTGCAAGTAGTTCAGCTTGAAGTGTGTCAGTGGTGATGACTTTTTTGTTGTCTTCTAGCTTATGGATATCGTCCAGAAGCATTTCGATTTCCAGGCGTTTTTGATGCATCTTTGGTTTAGATAAGAATTGACAATTTAGACCAAGATTTAAGAGGTCTCGTTGGTCCTGGGTAAGATCATAAGAAGTCAGGTTAAAGTAGCCATCTTTAGGACGAGGGATTTTTAGCTGTCCACCGTTTAGGGATGTTAACTTACGGAGTGTCTTTGTTTCTACAAGAGTTTTATGTTGTTGTTTCAGGTTTAATAGTTCACTGTTGATGGTTTGCTTGAGTTGGATAGGGATGTCGTACTGGGTCCATTTGTTTAACAGATGCTCCGCCTGCTCTATAAAGGTTTGGAGGGCTTCCTTCTTCTTGTTTAGTTGATGCCGAATGAGCTCTTGCCTATACCTATAGGTAAACTCTGTATTGCGGACTGCTGGGTCATGTGGGTTTATATTGGTGTATACTGGCAGCAGGTTTTCTTTCAAACATGTTTCATTGAATATGACCGCATATTCATAAGTGATTGTCCATTTCAACAAATGGACCCAGTACGACATCCCTATCCAACTCAAGCAAACCATCAACAGTGAACTATTTAACCTGAAACAACAACATAAAACTCTTGTAGAAACAAAGACACTCCGTAAGTTAACATCCCTAAACGGTGGACAGCTAAAAATCCCTCGTTTTTTTACATTTTTACGACGACATTTTTACACAGGTACCTGATGTCAGACATCTGCAGGAGCTGAAGGAGGCATTTGAGCAGAGTTCCGTGCTGCGTTTCACTTACGAGATGGAAAAGGATGGGAAGCTGCCCTTTCTAGATGTAACAGTCATGGAAAAGGGCGGAGGTTTCCACACTGCAGTCTACACTAAGGAAACAAACATAGGAATGTGCCTTAATGCCAACAGCGACTGCCCTGACAGGTACAAGAGGAGTGTTGTTAACGCATATGTCGACCGTGCTCTCAGCCACAGCTCAGAATGGAAGCAAGTCGACGAAGAACTCTGTAGGGTAAGGCAGGTCCTAGTCAATACCGGCTTCTCCAATGGTTTCATCGAAGACATCATAAGAAGGAAAGTGAAAAGCCATGCAACCTCTGAAGAGACAACTAACACAACACCTATACCCCCTATTAGACTATTTTACAGGAACTTCTTTTCCACAGCTCATAAAACGGAGGAAAGGGTCATGAAAGATGTTGTTAATAGAAACGTTATCCCTACAGACAAAAATCAGAGGATACAACTGACGATTTACTATAAAACCAGAAAAACGGCCAGCCTTCTCATGAGAAACTCTCCAGACACAAAACAGAACGCTTTAAAAGAGACTAACGTCGTCTATGCCTTCAAATGCCCACTTGGGGACTGTAAGCTCCAAAAAACCCAGTATATAGGCAAGACAACAACATCTCTTTCTAGGCGTTTAACGATGCATAAGCAACAGGGCTCCATTAAGGAACATATAATCTCTTCCCACAACCAAACCATCGCCAGAGAAATCCTAGTAAACAGCACAGAAATCATCGATAGATACAGCGATAGCAGGCGGCTTGACGTTTGCGAGGCACTACACATCAAGAAGTCAACACCAGCAATCAACAGCCAATTATTGCACAACTATATTCTACCCACCTCAAGACTCCGCTCCAATATAGAAGCATCAAGAAATATGGACCAATAGGCTTTCTACAAACACTTCTATTCAATACCCATTGTTTGTGTTCTGTCTTGTGTTGATACTTTTAATACCCTATTAATATCCCCTCATGTTCTGTCTTGTGTTAATGCCACATCACCCCTCCCACCTCACTCAAATGTAGATATAAAATCGGAGATACGTAAGTTCTAATCAGTTGTGTATTTGTGAACTAAAGTCTTTGAAAATGTAATAAGTTTTACGAAACGCGCCCGTGTCGCGTCAGACTAGAAATAAAAATGAATTTTGGAGAATTGATTTTTGATTTACCTCCAACAGTGAAGCGTAATGTACGAAAGATTGAAAAAATTCGTGTTAGAATTATTAATCTTACTTTTTCGGTCATATTTAATAATATATGTCTACAGGAAAGACTGCTACCAAAATATACTAATATTAAATATATATATATATATATATATATATATATATATATATATATATATATATTTATATATATATTTATATATATATATATATATATATATATATATATATATATATATATATATGCAAACAAGCCTGAATGGTCCCCAGGACTATATACAACTGAAAACTCACACCCCAGAAGTGACTCGAACCCATACTCCCACAACTGGTATGTACAGGGACGCCTTAATCCGCTTGACCATCACGACCGGACATAAGGAAGTGATAGCCGAGGCTATATGAACCACTTCCCCGCCGGCACTCGGATGGTAATCTTGGGCATAGCATTTTATCAAATCACCTCATTCTTTGGGGCACACGTGAGGAACACAAATGCAAACAAGCCTGAATGGTCCCCAGGACTATATACAACTGAAAACTCACACCCCAGAAGTGACTCGAACCCATACTCCCACAACTGGTATGTACAGGGACGCCTTAATCCGCTTGACCATCACGACCGGACATAAGGAAGTGATAGCCGAGGCTATATGAACCACTTCCCCGCCGGCACTCGGATGGTAATCTTGGGCATAGCATTTTATCAAATCACCTCATTCTTTGGGGCACACGTGAGGAACACAAATGCAAACAAGCCTGAATGGTCCCCAGGACTATATACAACTGAAAACTCACACCCCAGAAGTGACTCGAACCCATACTCCCACAACTGGTATGTACAGGGACGCCTTAATCCGCTTGACCATCACGACCGGACATAAGGAAGTGATAGCCGAGGCTATATGAACCACTTCCCCGCCGGCACTCGGATGGTAATCTTGGGCATAGCATTTTATCAAATCACCTCATTCTTTGGGGCACACGTGAGGAGTCACTTCGAGTCACTTCTTGGGTGTGAGTTTTCAGTTGTATATAGTCCTGGGGACCATTCAGGCTTGTTTGCATTTGTGTTCCTCACGTGTGCCCCAAAGAATGAGGTGATTTGATAAAATGCTATGCCCAAGATTACCATCCGAGTGCCGGCGGGGAAGTGGTTCAAATAGCCTCGGCTATCACTTCCTTATGTCCGGTCGTGATGGTCAAGCGGATTAAGGCGTCCCTGTACATACCAGTTGTGGGAGTATGGGTTCGAGTCACTTCTGGGGTGTGAGTTTTCAGTTATATATATATATATATATATATATATATATATATATATATATATATATATATATATATATATATATATTTATATATATATATATATATATATATATATATATATATATATATATATATATATATATATATATATATTTATATATATATATATATATATATATATATATATATATATATATATATATATATATATATATATATATATATATATGTCGTTCCTAGTAGCCAGAACGCACTTCTCAGCCTACTATGCAAGGCCCGATTTGCCTAATAAGCCAAGTTTTCATGAATTAATGTTTTTTCGACTACCTAACCTACCTAACCTAACCTAACCTAACTTTTTCGGCTACCTAACCTAACCTAACCTATAAAGATAGGTTAGGTTAGGTTAGGTAGGGTTGGTTAGGTTCGGTCATATATCTACGTTAATTTTAACTCCAATAAAAAAAAATTGACCTCATACATTATGAAATGGGTAGCTTTATCATTTCATAAGAAAAAAATTAGAGAAAATATATTATTTCAGGAAAACTTGGCTTATTAGGCAAATCGGGCCTTGCATAGTAGGCAGAGAAGTGCGTTCTGGCTACTAGGTACGACATATATATATATATATATATATATATATATATATATATATATATATATATATATATATATATATATATATATATATATATATATATATATATATATATATATTGTGACGATAATCTCCTTCAAGAGATTGAGCCTGCTCTTCCTCCACAATTACGTCGTTGAAATTATATAAAACTACTATGGAAGAAATGTCCAACAACGACAACAACACCAGCAAGGTTTGCCAGAGCGAAAAACGTTGCAGCCAGAGACACCTGTTCAGACTCAAACCGCCAAACTACCTGTTGATCGCTACCGGCTCCGCTGATTGGTCGCCGATCTAGCTGCACCTGCACTCGCCCCCCCCCATACTACTTGATGTCTGGGGTTGCCACGACCTCAGACCTCAGAATATTCAGTGCTTTCGTGGTTACCACTCCTCCCTGCTAGACGTTAGCGTGTACTGAGAGAGGTGGTAGCTTAAAGCCAATATTCCAGCACCTTCCCTTTATTTTGTGTTGCACTTCTTGTTATTTTATCTTAACGTAACTTTTCATTGTGTCATTTAATTATTCTTATTATTTTGATTGATTGATTTTATTATACAAATTTGTTTGTCCATTTTTTCATGTTTTGATTTATTTAACGTAATTAAAATTTCATTGTTAAAGTTTACTTGTGTTTTGTGTGTCTTCTCCTTACCTTACCACAGACGAAGTTCCAGTTTTTTCTATTTTTTTTTATAACTATGTGACGAGGCCATACCCCTAGCCTTAAACAGCCGAACACCAACGCGTTACCGTCACAAGTTATATGGGGGCCTGTCCTAGGAGCTTCACTCAGGTACTGGTGCCAAAGGTAATTTATAGTAAGCGTATTTAACTTTGTTAACGTAGCTTTACTATTTTTCATATTCAATTTCTTTTTTTATAAGGTGCGGTGTATTGTGCATTACGAGAGTAACATATAGTGAAGGTGAGACAACTTTGGATTACGTGGTGACTGTAGGCCTCAGTCATACTCTTAATTGGTTATCTCTCCCTCCTTGTTATTACTCGTGTTTACCATCTATGTCCCTTGAATATTTCTCATTTTGACAGATCATCATATTGGTACCCTGGTACTGTGGTCTGCCCCGGGTCAAGAGTACCCAATCTTCTGCAATCTGACTGTAGGAGGACAAAGAGGGCCATAGTTCCTCTAGCTCGAACTTTAGTTGCTGAATTGGGACCTCAGCAGCAGTTCTCGTCACCAGTTGACACCTCGCACCCCTACACGTCAGTCAGAGATGATGATACATACAACGGTAGGGAATTAGCTTATTTTTTCAGAGCACAAAAATTCGCTAATTCTGTAAGTATCATATTAAATTCAGTAGGAAAAACTTGCTTTATGTCCTATAGAGACTTGGCAAGGTATGCCAACATTCTTGGACTACCAATTTTACTTTTGAAGCATTTAACTGTTTCATTTGTTTTCGAAACTCTGTTTCATTTGTTAGTAGGATTTTCTTGCCCTTATCCTCTTACATGAGTACCGGGTACAAGATTTCCTGCGCCCTTGATTTAATTTAATCATTTAATATCTTTTACTTAACTTTAATTGTTAAAGATCTCACAGGATAGGTACCAGTTGCCACGTTGTCCTGTTTCTGACATTCACTATTGAATATTCGTGTACCTTTATTTGCTAATTTCACCATGTTTCGTCTCCAAGCTTTCCGTACAAATCCAGCAGGTGAAATAGGGACTTTAAGTCGTGCCAAGAGGACTGAATTACAAACTCTTGCACATGAGTATCAACTAGAAGTTCCCTACCAAGCCAACAAAAATGACCTACACAACCTGTTGCTGGATTACTATTTAGAGCAAGGTAAGATAGACTCTGAAACTCATGAAACCTACTATATTGCAGATAAATCTGATTTGGCAACGCTGAAACTCAAACTAGAGCTGGCCAAGATTGAAGAACGAACAGCTGCCATACGGAGGGAAGAACAAGAACGCGAAGCTGCTTTGAGGAGAGAAGAACAAGAACGCGAAGCTGCCTTGAAGAGAGACGAACAAGAACGCGAGGCTGCTTTGAGGAGAGAAGAACACGAACGTGGACTCGCCCTCCAGGAACGTGAGGTTGCACTACTCCAGGAGCGGGAACGAGTACAGCTTGAAACCAAACGACGCGAGTTGGAGATGCAACGCGAACATGACAAGCAACAAGCGACTCTGGCTCTAGAGTGTCGTCAACGCGAAATCGCCTTGGAAACTTCACACTTCACTCAACGCCAGCAAGCTACTGCCAATCTTCCCGTCAGTTTTAATATATCACATGCAAGTAAGTTAATGCCATCCTTTGTAGAAGCAGAAGTTGATGTGTTCTTTACCACCTTTGAAACCCTTGCTAATCAACTCAGTTGGCCTGTCGACCAATGGGCCACACTTCTCAGAGTCCATCTTACAGGTAGAGCTGCAGTCACACTCAGTACTTTGGCGTCTGAGAATGACTACCACACTCTGAAACAAGCAGTGTTGGACGCCTACCTCCTCTCTACTGAAAGTTATAGAAGGAAATTCCGTGACCACCTGAAGGCAAGTACCACTACCTTCCTCGAGTTTGCTAACACGAAACGGAGGTATTTCATGAAATGGCTGGAAGCAGCACATGTCTCTACTTTTACAGAACTCGTCAACCTGATGCTTGTTGAAGAATTCTTGAGACGTGTGCCACCTCCTGTCCGCCTCTACTTAGCAGATAAAGAAGAAACCGACTACCTGAAATGTGCTAAGTTTGGCTGACACTTACAGCCTCATCCACCGGCTGACACCCGAACCATCCTCCAGTAAGAAGTCGTGGTACAGTTACGAGAAGGTGAGCCCCGATCAAGCTGGTTCACAACTGTACTGCAAGTATTGTAGACTCTATGGACATACCATAGACAAGTGTGGTAAGTCTCAATACAAGGGAACCACTGACCAACAAAGACCCAAACCAACTCCTCCTAAGTCCGGTAAGCCTGTGATGAATGTTGGTGTTGATGTTAATGATCTTTCTCTTTTCAGTAACCACCTGTATACTGGAACTGTCTCTGCCAACGGTTCAAATCCGGAGGGACGTTTCAAATTGAAGATCTTGAGGGACACAGCGGCTCTACAATCGATCATCTTGAAGTCGGCTGTGCCCAACATCGTCTACACCGGAGAAACTGTCTTCATCACTGACCTCACTGCTACCACTCCATACCCTCTCGCCAGAGTCCACCTGGATTGTCCCTACGTGAACGGGGAAGTCCAAGTCGCCGTCAGGGAAAAGCCTTTTCCCATGCCTGGAGTGCAACTTCTCCTAGGCAACGACTTGGCAGAAGACCTGCAACCGACCAACCTGATCGTCATGGACAAACCCCAGGTGTGTAACTCTGTGCCAATAAACCCTATTCTAGAGTATGTTCCAGCAGAGGTTCAAGAGAGTGATGAAGTTTCTCCTCCGGTTCTCGTGACCACCCGTGCACAAGCCGCACGTCCACAGCCAGCTGACTCTACTGCTACCGCTGTCCCTCAAGACCCTCAGAAACTACCCCCGCATCTGACCAAGTTGGAGTTCCGTAAGTTGCAGAGGGAAGATCTTACTTTAACACCATTGTTTTTCCAGGCTGAGACTCAACCCGACAGTATTCCTGGGTTCTTCCTAGAGAACGACTTGCTCTACCGCAGATATAGACCCAGTAAACTGAAGGAGGAGGACGATTGGGCCAACATCGAACAACTTGTGATTCCCACCAGCCTGCGGCCCACTATTCTACACCTGGCCCACGGAGCATTCTCCCACTACGGCTTCAACAAGACTTACCATGGGATTCGTCAAGACTACTACTGGCCAGGTATGGTAAATAACGTCAAACAGTACGTAAAACAGTGTCATACATGTCAGATGGCAGGTAAACCGAACGTCTCCATTCCCAGAGCACCACTGATTCCCATACAGGTGCCTGCGGAACCTTTCCACAGACTCATAATAGACTGTGTTGGTCCTTTACCTCGGACCAGTTCAGGTAACGCCTACATCCTAACCATCCTGTGTCCTACCACCAGATTTCCCATAGCAGTTCCAGTGAAGAACATCACAGCTGCTACGGTTATAAAACATCTATTGAAGATCTTCACTCAATACGGATTTCCCAGGGAGATTCAAAGTGACTGTGGTACCAACTTCACCAGTGATCTCTTCAAAAGGACACTGGAGGAGTTCAACATCAAACAGGTATTGTCCAGCCCCTATCATCCTGCTTCACAGGGTTCTCTTGAACGTAGTCATCAGACCATCAAAGCACTCTTGAAAAAGTTTTGTAGTGAAACCTCGAAGGATTGGGATAAGCAGATTGACCTTATAATGTGTATTTTCAGAAGTCTCCCCAATGAGTCCCTAGGAGTATCTCCTTATGAGATGCTCTACAGCCGTAAGTGCCATACTCCCCTTAAGGCTTTCAAAGACTCTCTCAGAGATGCCACCTTCAGTGAGCATCAGAATGTGCCCCAGTTTCTTCAAAACCTTCAACACATTCTAGAGAGAGTCCACCGCTTTGCCCATGATAATCTATTGAAAGCCCAGGTGAGAATGAAGACTCATTACGACCAGACCAGCAAAGTAAGAAAATTCAAGCCGGGAGACTTCGTCCTTGCCTATTTCCCTATCCCAGGTTCACCATTACAAAACAGGTTTTCAGGACCCTACTGCGTCAAAGAGTGCAGGAATAATAACAACTATGTAATAGAGACTCCAGATAGGCGGCGTAAGACCCAGCTGTGCCACGTCAACCTCCTGAAGCAATATAATGGTACTCCTCCCACTGTCCTGACTAACTATTCTACTTTCACAGAACCCTACATCCACAGTGAGACCTTCCCGGCTTCTCCTCCCGAAAGCACTGACAAGGAGTCAGCGCTTTCTAATTCCGAAATCCTTAATGATCTTCCCAAATACTTTCAGGATAATCATAGTGCACCTCTCGTCAAGATCTTCAGAGAACATCAAGAGTTGTTCCGAGATGATCCCCAAGAGTGTAATGTTACCCAGCACGACATCCAACTGCTCCCCGACACCCGGCCGATTCGTCAACCCTTCTACCGAATCAGCCCGAGCAAGAAGGAAGTCATGCGTGCTGAGGTGCAATACCTCTTGGATCATGGACTGGCTACACCTTGTGAGTCCCCCTGGGCCTCACCTTGTATCTTGGTGCCCAAACCCCAAGGTAAGGTGCGGTTATGCACTGACTATCGTAAACTGAACTCTGTCACTGTCAAGGATGCTTACCCCTTGCCAAGGATAGATGACATCCTTGATGCCATTGGTAGTGCCCAGTACTTGTCCCAAGTGGACTTGCTTAAGGGGTACTATCAAGTGTGTCTAACGGAGCGCGCTAAAGAGATATCTGCCTTCATCACTCCTTTTGGACTTTTCAGATATGAACGCCTTCCTTTCGGACTATGTAATGCCCCGGCCACCTTTCAAAGAGCTGTCAACCGTGTCATCCAGGGCTTGGATAACACATACGCCTACCTGGACGATATCGTCGTAGCCTCCAACTCCTGGAGTGAACATCTGCTCCAGCTGCGACGTCTGTTCTCCAAGCTCCTGACAGCCGGCCTCACCATCAACCTGGGCAAGTCCACTTTCGCGAAAGGTAAAGTGCGTTATCTGGGTCATGTTATTGGGAGTGGCAGCATAGCTCCGTTAGACTCACACACTCAAGCCATCCAACAGTATCCACAGCCTACCACCAGGAAGCAGCTCCTGCGCTTCCTTGGTCTTGCCTCTTACTACCATAGGTTTGTGAGGAATTTCAGTACAGTCGCCACACCTCTAATTCTATTAACCAGTCCCAAGCAACGGTATAATTGGACCATACAGCAAACCGTTGCTTTCGAACAACTCAAATTCCTCCTCTGTTCTAACCCCATTCTCGCCTCTCCAGATATCACCAAGCCTTTCGTCCTTCATGTCGACGCCAGTGGTACCGGCGTTGGTGGTGTCCTGATGCAACAACGAGGCGAGGAGGTTCTACCTGTCAGCTACTACAGCTACAAACTGAAACCACACCAGAGGAACTACAGCACTATTGAAAAGGAGCTACTATCCATCGTCCTGAACCTCCAACACTTCGCTCCGTACCTACAAGGCGCCAGGTCTACCACCATCTTCTCAGACCACAACCCTCTCCGCTTCCTACATCAAGCCCAATTCACCAACCAGCGTCTTCTACGATGGGCTCTGTATTTACAAGACTTCAACCTGGAGATTCGCTATATCAAGGGTTCTGACAACACCATAGCCGATGCCCTCTCCAGAGTTTATGAAGTAGAAGCGACTCCATCCATTACTCCACCACATAACGACGTACTTCTTCCAGAACCGCAGGCTTCGGGGGAGAGTTGTGACGATAATCTCCTTCAAGAGATTGAGCCTGCTCTTCCTCCACAATTACGTCGTTGAAATTATATAAAACTACTATGGAAGAAATGTCCAACAACGACAACAACACCAGCAAGGTTTGCCAGAGCGCAAAACGTTGCAGCCAGAGACACCTGTTCAGACTCAAACCGCCAAACTACCTGTTGATCGCTACCGGCTCCGCTGATTGGTCGCCGGTCTGGCTGCACCTGCACTCGCCCCCCCCATACTACTTGATGTCTGGGGTCACCACGACCTCAGACCTCAGAATGTTCAGTGCTTTCGTGGTTACCACTCCTCCCTGCTAGACGTTAGCGTGTACTGAGAGAGGTGGTAGCTTAAAGCCAATATTCCAGCACCTTCCCTTTATTTTGTGTTGCACTTCTTGTTATTTTATCTTAACGTAACTTTTCATTGTGTCATTTAATTATTCTTATTATTTTGATTGATTGATTTTATTATACAAATTTGTTTGTCCATTTTTTCATGTTTTGATTTATTTAACGTAATTAAAATTTCATTGTTAAAGTTTACTTGTGTTTTGTGTGTCTTCTCCTTACCTTACCACAGACGAAGTTCCAGTTTTTTCTATTTTTTTTATAACTATGTGACGAGGCCATACCCCTAGCCTTAAACAGCCGAACACCAACGCGTTACCGTCACAATATATATATATATATATATATATATATATATATATATATATATATATATATATATATATATATATATATATATATATATATATATATATATATATATATATATATATATATATATATATGTCGTACCTAGTAGCCAGAACGCACTTCTTGGCCTACTATGGAAGGCCTGATTTGCCTCATAAGCCAAATTTTCCTGAATTAATATATTTTCTCTAATTTTTTTCTTATGAAATGATAAAGCTACCAATTTCATTATGTATGAGGTCAATTTTTTTTTTATTGGAGTTAAAATTAACGGAGATATATGACCGAACCTAACCAACCCTACCTAACCTAACTTTATAGGTTAGGTTAGGTTAGGTTAGGTAGCCGAAAAAGTTAGGTTACGTTAGGTTAGATAGGTTAGGTAGTCGAAAAACAATTAATTCATGAAAACTTGGCTTATTAGGCAAATCGGGCCTTGCATAGTAGGCTGAGAAGTGCGTTCTGGCTATATATATATATATATATATATATATATATATATATATATTATTAAATATGACCGAAAAAGTAAGATTAATAATTCTAACACGAATTTTCTCGATCTTTCTTACGTTTCTTTTCACTGTTGATGGTAATTCAAAGATCAATTCTCCAAAATTCATATTTATTTCTAGTCTGACGCGACACTTGAGCGTGTTTCGTAAAACTTATTACATTTTCAAAGACTTTAGTTTACACAAACACACAACTTTAACTGAATAGAGCTTAAACACTTTTTGAGTTTTTATACCTACATTTGGGTGAAGTGACATGTTACAATAGTTTTGGATGAGGTGAAAATAAACTTTTAACACAAGACAGAACACGAAACAATGAAACAGGTATTAAAAGTAGGTAACTGCAGAAGGCCTATTTTTATTGGCCCATATTTCTTGATGCTTCTATATTAGAGCGGAGTGTTGAAGTGGGTAGAATATAGTTGTGCATTAATTGGCTGTTGATTGCTGGTGTTGACTTCTTGATGTGTAGTGCCTCGCAGACGTCGAGCCGCCTGCTCTCGCTGTATCTATCGATGATTTATGTGTTGTTTGCTAAGATTTCTCTGGTGATGGTTTGGTTGTGGGAAAGGGTATATGTTCCTTAATGGAGCCCTGTTGCTTATGCATCGTTAAACGCCTGGAAAGAGATGTTGTTGTCTTGCCTATATTCTGAGTTTTTTGAGGCTTACAATCCCCAGGAGGGCATTTGAAGGCATAGACGACGTTGGTCTCTTTTAAAACGTTCTGCTTTGTGTCTGGAGAGTTTCTCATGAGTAGGCTGGCCGTTTTTTTGGTTTTATAGTAAATTGTCAGTTGTATCTTCTGATTTTTGTCTGTAGGGATAACGTTTCTACTGACAATATCTTTCAGGACCCTTTCCTCCGTTTTATGGGCTGTGGAAAAGATGTTCCTGTAAAATAGTCTAATATGGGGTATAGGTGTTGTGTTAGTTGTCTCTTCAGAGGTTGCATGGCATTTCACTTTCCTTCTTATGATGTCTTCCACGAAACCATTGGAGAAGCCGTTGTTGACTAGGACCTGCCTTACCCTACAGAGTTCTTCGTCGACTTGCTTCCATTCTGAGCTGTGGCTGAGGGCACGGTCGACATAAGCGTTAACAACACTCCTCTTGTACCTGTCCGGGCAGTCACTGTTGGCATTCAGGCACATTCCTATGTTTGTTTCCTTAGTGTAGACTGCAGTGTGGAAAACTCCGCTCCTTTCCATGACTGTTACATCTAGAAAGGGCAGCTTCCCACCCTTCTCCATCTCGTAAGTGAAACGCAACACAGAATTCTGCTCAAATGCCTCCTTCAGCTCCTGCAGATGTCTGACATCAGGTACCTGTGTAAAAATGTCGTCAACATACCTGCAGTATATGGCCGGTTTCATGTTCATGCCGACTAAGACTCTTTGATCGATGGTACCTATGTAGAAGTTTGCAAACAGGACACCTAGGGGAGAACCCATGGCGACCCCATCTACTTGCTTATACATGTGTCCATCCAGGCTCAAGTAGGGTGCCTCTTTAGTACAAGCTTGGAGTAGTTTCCTTAGACTGTTTTCTGGTATGTCAAGAGGAGTACTGGCCGGATCACAATACACTCTGTCGGCTATCATCCCGATTGTTTCATCCACAGGTACGTTGGTAAACAGAGATTCTACGTCCAACGAGGCTCTTATCCCTGTGGCCCGTGTTCCCCACAGCAAGTCAACAAATTCCTTTGGAGATTTCAGGCTGAAGGTGCAAGGGACATAAGGAGTCAGCAAGCCTTTGAGTCGTTTTGCCAGTCTGTACGTGGGTGTGGGTATCTGGCTGATGATTGGCCGAAGTGGGTTTCCAGGCTTGTGTGTCTTGACATTTCCATACGCATATCCAGGTTTATATTCCCCAATAATCTTTGGCAGGTGGAGTCCAGATTTCTTGGCGTTCACAGTTTCGATCAATTTGTTGACCTTTGCTTTCAGTTCGGCTGTAGTGTCCTTCGTTACCCTTTGGAATTTAGTTTGGTCAGAGAGTATGAGGTTCATTTTCGCCAGATATTCGTCTTTTTTAAGAATGACGTATATTGGCGACTTGTCGCGTCTCCTGACAACAATCTCCTTGTTCTCACGAAGGCTCTTAGCTGCCGCTTTGAGCTCGGGGGACAGTATGGTGCTTCTGTAGCTTCTGAGGCAACTACAGAAGCACCATACTGTTAGTACAAGCTTGGAACTAAAGAGGCACCCTTCTTGAGCCCGGATGGGAACATGTATAAGCAAGTAGATGGGGTCGCCATGGGTTCTCCCCTAGGTGTCCTGTTCGCGAACTTCTACATGGGTACCATCGAACAAAAGGTCTTAGTCGACATGAACTTGAAATCAGCCACCCATCAGCTGTGGGTGGTTCAGCTTCCACGGGAGTCTCACCCAATATTGATTATCTTGGAAAATCACAGTATCAAGATATTGTTGCTACATCCATGTGTCATCTGGACTGGGTTGATCAGGGACTATGCCTAAGGTGTCCAAATCCCATAATTTGTGAACAGGGGGACTGGACTCATCATCTTCAGTTTCGTCTCTGTCATGTAGTGGTGACTGCTCTAGGTCTAGTCACGCCATTATTGAATTAGTTGGTTGATTACTAGTAGATTTGGAATGTTGTTGGATCAACACCGGTCCTGTGAGTAGTTTACCCCCAGCTGACAGTAACAAGTTTACACCTCGTTACACCTGTATTTATTTTATGATCCGCTAGCCTAATACTGCTGCGTTTAAGAAATTTTACTGTTTGAGCAAGACCTGTAACATGTAAATCTGTGGAGATCTTATCAACGACTATGGCTTGAATTGGGCTGGTGCAGCCTCCTAACGTACCAAGACTTTAACAACCTGGTAGTCACTAGGTCCACTACTGGTTAGGAATCCAGATATATTCAAATTCACTCGAGCAATAGGCTTCAGTTTCAACTGATCAACTAGCTGTTGAGAAATAAAGGTTTTCTGTGAACCTTGGTCAAAGAGACCACGAGTGGAAATTTTAGATCCCTTATTAATTCATTTTAATTGAGCTGTTGGTAACGTAGTTGTGTTATTCGACTCTGTTGTAAGTACACTTATGTCTTGATGCACCTTGCAATACTGTACAGAAGTAAATTTTACAATTTTCTTATGAGGATTGGTTGATCTTGATTGATCACTACCACACAAGGAATAATGGTGTCTACCCTTGTGGCACTTGTTGCATATACGTAAGGAAACAGTACAGCTATTGGGGTCATGAGGACCCGTGCACCTTGTGCATCTGTGTAATTCTTGCAAACGATGAATTCGGGTGGTATGGTCTGGATAAGTACTACACTTATAAGTAAGATGTTCATTATTGCAGAACAAACACTTCTTCACTGTAGGAGTGGTGCTCACTACAGGGTTTATAGGGTTCACTGTGTATGTACCTACATTTCCAGATTTCCATTTCGGAGATGATTTATTGAAATCTGGTTTTACTACAGTAGTTGCAGTACGTTGGGGTTTATGATGAGAGTTAGTAGAGAAGTTTGGAACACTCTTCCCATCTTGGTTGGCTCTTTGTCTTTCGACTAGGGTATGTAAACCTTCTGTAATTTCATTCATGGTCAGAGAGGTTTTATTGTATATAGTACACAATTTATCTAAAGTTTCTCTTGGTAATTTGCTCCTTACAACTACTTTTGTCATCCATTCAGCAGTCTGAATTTGGACTTTAAGGCTTAAGGCCTTGAGTAAAGATTCTAGGTCTAGTCTGAAAGTTTGGAGAGCATCTGTAGAATTATTAGCAGATGGTAAATCCAGCAATTTTTGGACTAAGATAGTAATAGTCCTTTCCTTGTTATCGTAGTTGCAGTTAAGCAATTGAACAGCTAGGTCGTAACCATCACTGGTCAGTGTTATGTTGGAGATTACCTTCAAGGCTTCATTTCGTAACAAGCCTTGTAAATAAGTGAACTTGGTTGTTTGAGGGATGTTAGTTTTAGAGTCTACTGCATCCACGAATTTACTCCAGAAATCACCCCAACTCTCATTCTCGTTACCAGAGAATGTGGGTATATTGATCTGAGGCAATTTGACATCAGGATCTGGATGTGCAGTAGAGGCTGTTGTTAATTTGTTTTTAGCAATTTGCTTTTTAAAGGGTTGAAGTTTAACCTGTACATCATCTTCGTACTGGGCTAAATCATTTACAATGTCCTCAAGTTCAGTTTCACCTATTGAGGTTTGGTAAAGTTCTGTCAAGTACAGATTCATATGTTGCTTAATATGCTTGAATTTGCCTTCAGCAACTTGAAGTAAGTCCTCTAATTCAATGTAGTCAACAGGTGACTGTTGTGACAGATTTTGACACTTGGTAATCTGTTGGGTCAAATGACCTTTCAGACCGATAAGGGTCCTTTTCATTTTGTCAGCCGCTTCCATCCTCCTGGGTAAGGGCTGGTCTGATAGTAAATAGTTGTTACTGATGTAACTGGGATATTGGCTCATTCAATGGAGTTCAATATCAATATAATAGCCTAATGCATTTGAATAGACTATACTACCTCGTTTAGAGGTTAATTTACCTACCTAACAATAGATAGCTAATATTTTGAGTAGTACTCGAATGCCACTATTGGATTTTCGTCCGGTTAGCTCATCAATTATCATCATTCGATCCAACAGTGAACATTCGGCAGTATGTAAAAAAAAAATACACGAATAATATGTTAAAAGCACAAAAAGGGTTTTGGCGATCCCACCCTAAATCAGGGTCAGCACAATCTAAATAATATGTATGTACACCAGTACTGTCTAGTACAGTACTCGCTAAATAATTCCTACCTAGGAATGACTAAATGGTTTAGGCTGCATTTGTACAAACATTAGTACAATTACAGTCTAAATATCCTACCTCATCAAAGGTTGGCATATATGCAATGGTGCAGTAATATAGATATATAGTGCTATGTTTTTGGGATTTTTTGTTTTGATATATAGATTTGTGCTTAGAAATACAAGAAAAATTCTAAATATATAACACTAAGGCTAATTATACATAAAGTATTAAAAGAAATGGTGATAATAATCAATAAGTTTTAGGCTGTAATATGGGCAATCTGCTGACAGCCGTAAATAATGAATTTATTGGTAAATAGCCTAATAATGTTAACACATGATAAATAGTGTTAGTAAATAGTTAATTATGTGGGGCCAGTAATTTGGGTGAATATACTGGACCATAAATGATTAATAGTTCATCCGGTTCGGTGGACCATAATTTTGTTTTGGGCTCTGAGAACCGGTATAGATTTTAATATTAATTGTGATTCATCCGGTCCGAAGTGACCAAAATTTTGTGGGGGAAAACCTGACTCCAATAACTAATAATTAAATATATGCTTCAATAGCTATGAAGGACCACCACTTTTTGAGAAAAAGTGGAAAACAAAATAAAGCAATGGAAAAACTGATCCCAAGAACTAGTGTCCTATGGATCTTAGTGAAACTGTATTTCTGATATAAATAGAGTCAAATTAACTTACACAAAATTGGGGGGTTACATGCTAAAAGAGTAATACATCCCTAGCATTATTCTGGTGCTGGTTCTTCACCAGAGTAAATAAAATATGAAAGTAAATAAGGTTGAATATATAATATTAATTGGAGGTAAATGCTCCTCAATATACTACTGAAATGTTGAACAGTATCAGTAAATGAATGGGTTAGTATAATTGATCTCTTTGAGAGATCACTACTGTAACTACAGAGTTATTGCTACAGATAAAAAGGGGACAGCTTAGCTGTAAATCTAGTGAGGTGTAATCAGTTGCAACGCTCCACCGACGACGTGTTGCATAGGGCAAATTGTTGCACGGAACGGTGGGAAGCCTAGCACCTAGGTTGGCGTCGCCTTGGTATTGAAAGGCAATTATATTGTAGAAATCTTCTACATAATAAGCAACTACAAGTAAATCCTAAATCATGAGGATAACTGTAGGAAATTTCAGCCAATATCTTTGCAGTTTATATTCAAGCACTGTAAATTTCTTTGGAGAATATAATAAAATTAAACATCTATTTAGATGGTAAATTTAGTTAAGACACATACGGGATTTTATTATCTGTTCTACGGCCTAACGACAACTAGCCTAAATGTTAATTGTGGCCACATAATAACAAAAGGTAAACCTAGCTGCCGAGCCGCATGTCCGTTGATGTGGAGACTTTAGCAATTCTTCGTCTTCCAGCTTGTGAGATTTTTTTCTACGCCTACCTCCCTTAGGAGGTGGACTACAAGTTTAAAGGCTGCTCACGGCAGTTAAGCATGAGTCCAATAGAAAAAGGAAAAGCGGGAGCAAACCGCCAGGCCTCCACAACTAGGGGTGAAAACCAGTCCACAATAGGCCGCTGGCTCCTCCTAGTTAAACAGGACGTTAAAACTAATAAAGGGTAACCGACGGGTTCTCACAATCAAATATTTATATTTGATGTGGCGCTATGAATTGGAATTCGAATTCCCAATGACAGCCATCATATCAAAAGATCACATCGACATTCAATCGTATAAAGCAGAACATGGGTGGAAAAGAATAGTTGAAGGGTTGACATCAAAGACCGTTTTCGATTGCATAACACTTTATTAATAACAAGAGACTAACTACTACATTACCGAGTTTACGTTACGTTAATGTCCATCCAGTGGCACGTTAACAAACAGCTAAATAGCAACCTTTGCTGTGCGGCTGCATACTGAACTAACCTGAACACAGGTGTGCCCACTGATGACACAATATTGCAAATCAAAAAAATATCCCAGACTAAGTTACACCACAGCGAGTGGTTACGTTATTGTCCATCCAGTGGCAATTGCAACACAGCTATTCAACAGCCCCTCGAGAAATGACAGCAGGCTCCATCCTGCTGACAAGTGAACTAACTGACAATGATGCCCACTGAAGACACAAGCATGCAATCAATAGTGTCTCGGTTTCCCTGACAGCTACTCTAATCACAAGCTTAAGGGTCCTCCTTCCAAACAGGAGTGACCCTCGTAACTAGGCGGGTAGTCCAACAGTGACTCCCCCTATCACAACCTAGTGTGAACACTCTTTGCAACTCCCTACAAGAAGTTGCACTGTAAACAGTAAACAAAGTCAGGCATGGTGGGATTCTAGGACACAGCTCCAGTAATCCCTAAGTTACTTTACTCTCGTCACCAGACGATAAACAAAAGAAATTGCCTTAATCAATTACCAAACTGATTATGTGATTAATTACGTTAATTGACTGATCACAGCAGTCAGCAACAAAGTACTACGTTAATCACAACCAATTGTCTCTCATTGACAACAACATGATGGTACTCTACATTAATCATTAACACTTGTCTCTTATCATATGTCATCTTGTTAACCATACCTCAAAACTCTCTTATATTACATCACTCTTGACTCCTTGCAAGTATTCAGTGAGTAATTCTTAATTAAGGTCAAACGGACCACTAATTACATCCCCATTGAGTTCCGTTAACTAAGCCTACCCTAACTTGGTAGCTTCTCAACAGTCTGTGTCAAAAATTTACTTTACTGAGCGTTAATTACCCTAATTAACTCCGAGCAATTAATTAACTGTCACCAGGACCGATAATTAATCATACATAAATACGTCTCACTCCGCACTGCCTAAGCAGGTCTCATCAAACCCTGTGAATTCACGGGAGAGGAGTTAATTACCCTAATTAACATGAGTGCAATTAATCCACTGTCCTCAGACAGGATATGATTAATATAACGATTAATGCTAGCTCCATGACCTCGCTTTACCGAGTCATCTGAGTCCTCAAGACACCAGATGTTAATTACTCCACTAATTATCATGAGCCACTAATTGCTATACCCCCGAAAGGTAATTAGTCCCGAGCAAATTACGTTAACACAAATACTGACAGACTCTGACAGATCTTCTCCCACTACGTGAATTCATGATGAGAAGGCTAATTACATAATTAGCTAGAGTGATCAATTAGTTGTCACACGGACAATTAGTTGCACCCGAGACGTATCTCACTCAAGCTCAACACTGTTCTCCTATAACAGCTCTCACTCACTCAACAATAAGTGTGCACCCCTTATCCAGTTAATTACCCCAATTATTAACTCACTGAATCCTAAAGTCCTCAACACAACTTAAAGAACAAAGTAACTCCAGTGTTATATAGGTCACACTACAATGGCATGCATAACAACACAAATGCACTGCCCACATACAGTTGCGGCTACTGCAACTCATTAATTACTGTGCCCACACAGTAATGACACACGGTTTGGCAACACACAAGAGTATACCAATATTACTGCCCCCTGTTTTTTCAACCGTTGCAAAGGACTACTGTGAGCACACACTTACCTCAGCAAGGCAAGTAAGTAAGTAATTATCAAAAGAAGGCACCAAACCGGGAAGGCTATGTAGCACCATCAAATACGCAAAATAATCAGAGGGCGCTAAATATCACCAAGGATGCCAATACGAGAACAAAAACGCATAAGGCGAACGATATCAAAAGGATCCGAGTCACCAAGAATTCTATCGAGGGACAGGTGACCGCGAGGGGCGGTCGGAAAGCAAGACACACGCTCGTCCTGGAAGTCAGGACATTCAAGAAGGACATGCACGACCGTAAGAGGGACAATGCAACTAGGACAATAAGGAGCAAGGCGGCCACGAGGAAACACAACATTTAAGAGTACGTAGCTTGTTACCAGTAACAGACAACCAAGAAGCCTGCCAACGGGTAAGGACGGAGGAATGGATAACCGGGTAAAAGTCGGAATACAGAATGCCTTTACGAGAGATGGGACAAGAGCGGACAGCTTCCTTAGCGGCAGCATCCGCACGCTCATTGAAAGACACACCAATATGGCTGGGAACCCAACAAAACTCAACCGACTTAAATTTACTGTGAACGAGAAACAGCCAATGCTGGATCTCGACAACTACTGGATGAACCGGATTAAAGGACCCGAGAGCCATGAGGGCACTACGAGAGTCAACAACAACCACAAAGGAAGACTGACAACGAGAAAGCAGGAGACGAAGAGCATAGAGAATAGCATAAAGTTCCGCTGTAAAGATGCTAGTCTCCGGAGGCAAGCGACACAAGTGCGATCAGGAAAAACAACAGAGTAGCCAACACCGTCCGCTGACTTAGACCCATCGGTGAAGACAGAAACGGAGCGGGAGTGAGAAGAAAAGTGCTCGAGGAAAAGGCGTTTTAGAACCGTAGGAGGGGTAAAAGCTTTAGTGATACGGGTCAAGGAAGTACAAAACCGCGGAAGAGGGACCCTTCACGGGGGCAAAGAAGGAACAACACGAGGAGAAACATCAGAAATACGAACGGAGAGAGAATCCTGTAGGCGAGATAACCGGACAGAAAGAGGGAGGCGGTGAAGAGGAACAGGAACCGCAGGAGGGGTAAAAGTTAAAGCACGACAGAGGCGAGAGGAAGGATGTTGCAAGGACCGCGCAAGATAGCGAAGACAGTAGCGATCACAGCGGTCCTGGAGAGACAGGAAGCCAGTGTCAACATACAAGCTAAGGATGGGAGTCGAACGAAAGGCACCAGAACTGAGGCGCAACCCAGTATGGTGCAAAGCATCAAGACGGCGAAGAGTAGAAGGAGAAGCAGACGAGTAAGCAGGGCAACCATAATCGAGCTTAGACAGGACGAGAGAGGAATGTAAAGCAAGGAGAGTGCACCTATCTGCCCCCCAAGAAGTATGGGACAAGACCCGAAGGAGGGTAAGGGCCTTAGAGCACTCAACACGGAGGTAAGAGATATGGGGAGACCAAGACAAACGAGTGTCAAGGAATAACCCCAAAAGCTTCGCAGAATCTTTGTATTCAAGGGGATGACCATAAAGTGACAAAGAGGGACGAAAAACAACCCGTTTCCGCGTAAAAGTCATGGCACAAGTCTTAGAAGTAGAGAACTTGAAGCCATGACCTGTGGCCCAAGACGACACGGCATCAATTGCAAGTTGAAGCCGGCGTTGAAGGAGAGGCGAATCATCACCCTGACAACAAAGGGTAAGATCATCGACATAGAGAGCGGAGAAGACACCAGAAGGAAGAGAGGAAAGAAGACCATTGAGGGCAACCAGAAAAAGAGTAGTTCTCAGAACACTACCCTGGGGCACACCTTCGTATTGCTGAAAAGAGGGAGAGAGAGCGGTACCAAGGCGCACCCGAAAGGAACGACGAGAGAGGAAGCTGCGGAGAAAGAGAGGGAGATGACCACGAAGGCCAAAAGAATGAAGTTGAGATAGGATATGATAACGCCAAGTGGTGTCGTAAGCCTTTTCTAGGTCAAAAAGGACGGCAACAACGGAGGTCTTCGCAGCAAAAGCAGTACGAATATAGACCTCCAAGTTCACCAGGACATCTGTCGTGCTGCGGCACTTGCGGAAACCAAATTGAGAAGGGGAGAGGAGGTGATGGTGTTCCAGGAACCACATCAAACGAACGTTAACCATACGTTCAAAGAGTTTGCAGACACAACTTGTGAGAGCAATAGGGCGAAAGTCCTTAGGGGAAGTACCCAGAGACCCCGGTTTGCGAACAGGGAGGACAACGGCATCGAGCCAGTCCTCAGGGACTGACGACGACTCCCAGATCCGATTATACAGACTCAGTAAATACTGAGACGTGCTCGGAGGGAGATGGCGAAGCATCTCATTATGAATACCATCGGAGCCCGCCGCCGTAGAACCGCAGAGGGCCAGGGCAGAACGAAGTTCAGAGAGAGAGAAGGGATCATTGTAGGGAAGCTGAAGATGAGTGCAGAAATCTAAAGGACGAGACTCAAGGACAGGTTTACGAAGAAGGAAAGATTGGGGAAGATGAAGACCAGAGCTAACAGAAGAAAAGTGGGAACCCAGTTCGGAAGCGACCTCCAACGGGTCCGCCACAAGAGTATCACGGAGGTGAAGGACCGGTGAAACATCGGGAACGAACTTACCCGCTATCTTGCGGATACGCTTCCAGATCTGGGCCAGAGGGGTCTCGGACGTAATTGTTGAGACATAAGATGCCCAACATTCACGTTTAGCCCTACGGATGGCCCTACGGGCCACCGCACTCGCTTTCCGAAAGAAAAGAAAAGAATCGGTCGTCTGCCTACGGCGGTGCCTCTTCCAGGCTGCACGCTTACAGCGGACAGCCCGAGCACAGTCCGCATTCCACCAGGGAACGCACTTCCGTGGACCCCGAGAGGAAGAGCGAGGAATAGAGCGGAGGGCAGCGTTGGAGACAGTGTCATGAAAAAGGAGGAGAGCGCGAGAGAGAGGCAGAAGGGAGAGGTCAGAGAGAGCAGCACTGAGGGTAAATAGGGTCCAGTCTGCCTTAGCAAACTGCCACCTAGGGATAGAGAGGGAAGGGCGAAAAGAGAAAAAGGAAACAAGGATGGGGAAATGATCACTTCCATGGAGGTCATCAAGAACCTGCCACGTGAAATCTAAGTAAACAGAAGAAGAGCAGAGAGAAAGATCAAGACAAGAAAGGGTGCGAGTTCGAGAGTCCAAATGAGTGGGCTCACCAGAATTCAGAAGAGACAGGGAAGAAGAGAGGAGAAACGGCTCAAGGAGGCGACCCCGGGTATTCGTCAGAACGTAACCCCAAAGAGAATGACGACAATTGAAGTCACCCAGCAGGAGCACAGGCTCCGGCAAGGAGTCTAGGAGGTGTTTCAAATCAGGAAGAGAGAGCGGGACATTCGGGGGGAGATAAATGGAGCAAACTGTGTACCATTTCCCCACAAAGATACGAGCAGCAGAACAATGGAGAGGCGAAGGAAAAAGTAAAGGAACAAAGGGAACATCAGCCCGAATCAAGAGAGCAGAAGAATTAGAAGCCCCAGCAATGGCTGGGGGGGGGGGGGAGAAAGGAATAGCCACGAAAACGACCAGGACGAGCACCAAGCATTGGCTCCTGGAGACAGACACAAAGGGGCGAAAACCGCGAAATCAGAAGTTGGAGTTCGAGGAAATTGGCGTAATAACCTCGAACGTTCCATTGAAGAATGGACAACGACGAGAAGAGAAAGGACAAAAACAGAGAACAAGGAAGAAACAAAGGCGAAAGAGCAACAGAGCACGTTAAAGAATATCAGGGTCGGGATCAGGGTCAGCAAAGTCAGGGTTAGGGGGCATGGGTAAACTGAGCAAAGACGGAGGGAAGGAAACGGGAGAACAGATCAGAGGTGGGTGGGCAGGGTCCGGAGGAGGAGGAGGAAGAGGAGGAGACAACGGAGAGGAGCAGTCAAGGACAGCAGCAGGAAGAGGGGGAGTAGAAAGAGGGGAGCGCATCCCCGCAAGAGCAGCAACCGAAAGGGAAGCAGGGGCCAAAGAAACCTCCATAGCAGGAACAGGGGGCGCAAGCACTGAAACGGGAGGGGAAGGAGCAACAGAGCCAGAAGGAGGAGCTGAGGAAGAAAGCGAAGCCTTCTTACCCGCCGGGGAAGAGCAAGGAGAGGAGCCAGGCTTACGCTTGTGACTTAAAGAGACCGGTGTCCCAGCAACTACGTACCGGGCAACGGATTCCAGTGTCTCAACAGGAGAAGCCGAACGAGAGCACACACGACGGCCGTTAGGAGAGCGATGGACATCCGCCCGCACCGACAGACGGTGGGGAGAGCCGATAGATGGAGGAAGAGGATGGGAAGGAGGATCGGAGGGGGACGAGGAAGAAGACACAGAAGACACGACAGACCGGGTAGAAGGAAGGGGAACCCCAGACAGAGGACCAGGAGGAGGATCCTTCGGGAGAGAACCCAAAGGAACAGAGGAGGGGGCAGTGGGCGCATCAGGGTCCAAGGCCCGGAAACGGTTGTGAGTCTGAGGAAGGCGGGAATGACGAGGAGAGGAAGAGCGCAACACGCGAGCATAAGAGATATTAGCATAAGGCGGGAGCCGGCGAACCTGGCGCCTCGCCTCAGGAAAAGATAAACGCTCCCGGTGCTTCAGGTTGAGGACGGCTGCCTCAAGCTTGTAATGGACACACGCACGGGAGAAGGTAGGATGGGCCTCACCGCAGTTGAGGCAACGAGCCTGGGGAGAAGTGCACTCCGACTTAGAGTGACCTTCGCCACCACACAAAGGACAGAGAGAGACAGTCCCAGAGCAGCGGAGGGCACCATGCCCAAACCTCCAGCACTTGTTGCAGAGCCGAGGAGAAGGAATGTACTCCTGGACAGAGCACCTGGCACCAGCAAGAATGACAGAGGGTGGAAGGGTCCTACCATCAAAGGTAATCTTCACAACCCGGAGGGGTTGACGGCGACTACCACGAGGGGGACGAGTAAACGTGTCCACCTAGAGAATAGAATGGCCCTGGGCAGCGAGGATATGTCGAATATCGTCGTGGCAGTCGCGCAGGTCCCGAACACCGGTCGCAACATGGGGCGGGAGCAAAATAGTGCCAACACTGGCATTCAACTGAGCATTCTTCGAGACCCGAACGGGGGTCTCGCCAAGGCAGGATAAGGCAGCCAAGCGGGAAGCAGCATCCTGAGAAGGAGCAGCAACGACACGTGTACCGAGGCGAGTGGGGTTGAAAGTAATGGAGGCATCCACGGAATCAATGAGATGTCGATGGAGGGAGAAATCGTCAGGAGGCGCAGAATCAAGAGGGAGGAGATCAAAATATTTGGCCCACGAAGCGGGACCAAACAAGGCTTGATAGGTAGCAGAACTGGAAGGAATCAAGCGAGGGCGGCCGTGACGAGGACGGCGGTGAGAACCCCCAGAGAGAGAGGGGTTAAAAGGCGCAGTAGTTACAACTAGAGAAGGAGCCGCGCCAGGGGACGAGGTAGTCTCCACTGGGGGCTTGGGGCTCGACCCAACCACAGAGGAGGGAGCGGAGCCAGGGGAAGGAGTCAGAGAGGCCAAAGGAGGAGCAAGGTCGGGGCCCAATGCAGCGGAGGCTACAGAGCCCGGTCTTCCAATACGGACCGACTCGGGGGCTTGATCGCCCACCCCACGAGCCTGAGAAGGTAAGCCAGAAGCAGCCGAAACAGGGGTTATCATCTTGACGAAAAGAAGAATTCATTCACGAATGTGCCCCCACACCCAACATGGAGCCACAATTAGAGGCAGGACACCCAACAAGAAGCTATCGCCGATCTTGTCGGGGCCTCCTAGGGGTGCGTCGTGAGTATCGGCCCCACAAACGCCACCTTAAGAAACCGACAGTCCGTCGAGATCGGGTTCAGTGACGAAAGGGGGATTGACAATAAAAGGTTCCCCTCGCTCTCGACGTCGGGTACTACAGTTCTACGGGTGCAAGAGTATGCCTCCTCAAGCACCCGGGCGTCAAAATAGAAGAAGTCCAAGGGAAGAACCAGAACGAGCAAAAGGTCGGCAGGAAATGGCAAGCAGATAGGAGAAGAGGGGGGAGAAAAACGAAACAGAAGGAAAAGGAAAAGATGCCCAGCAGAATTGGAGAGGACGGCAGCAGGAGCACAAGGCTAGAAAAGGACAGAGGACTGTCCCAAGGAGCATCATACTCCGGCAGCCGCCCACTAAGCCCCCACACGGCGACAACGAGCTGAGCGGGGAGGGGGCTCAGCAAGGCAATTAACAAATCAATTGCCTGCTCTCATTAAGAACTGTGAATTCCCCTGAATAATCATAGAGGTCCCTTAAACTCCTAGGGCAGTAATATTGTATAAACTGATAACAACACTGCACAAACCTGCAACATAATGATGCCGTCAGCATACCCCACATGCTAATGACATCATTAGGTATTCAGTCAGCACTCTCATCTGCTGAGTCACCACACAACACAGTACACAAAAACATGCAAATGAACACATAAAAATGGCATTCACGTAATCAATGAAAATTATATCACCAGATAAATTTATCTCAACTACACAGACCTCAGAGTATCCACTGACATCCCTGCAACCTGGCCTGCCTACCTCTAATGATTATAATTTTACATGCTGGTACTCCATAGCACTAATCCAGTCTGACCGATTATATAGAATCGACAACTGGATCATTTATATGGTAAATCTCTGCACTGACCGGGTTACATACCCGAGTCAGTCTACACACTTATATATATAACTTTATAATCTACAGTGTGGTACCGTGTACAACATCCATCTCCAGGTACCGCCCTACCAGTCACCTGGACGTGCCACTGACAGTTGTCACTCAGCTGCTTCCCTAGCCTGGCAGGGCTATGGGACAACACAGCTTTTACCGGGATTTCCACCGGTCCTCAACACACTGTTACACAATGATCATTGTACTCACGTTCTTCACATCCTCATCAATCCTTTCCCCTGGTCACTACCTCTCTGGCTGTAAACACCTAGCTCACTCCTCCTGCGTCGACAAGATGTGGCCCTAGGCTGTCCAGGGAAAGTGGCCTAAACATGTGGCCACCTCGTGGCCCTAGGGGAGGCCACGGGTAGCGTATGACGACACAGCACCCCCCTTCCCCCCTGGGCTGAGCTGGTGCGCGGGGTGGGGGTGGGGTTTGGCCGCGCGGGTGACCTGGGGGTGGCCCCCCCGGGCGGCTGGCCAAGGTGGGCGGCGCGCGGGCGGCCTGGGGTGGCGAGCAGGTAGCCTGGGGAGGGCGGCGCGCACATGGGATGCCTCAGCCCAGCTGGCTGGCTGCGCCTACAGGCATACACACGTGGATGGGAGATCACTTTACACCCCATCGTACCAGCATGCTCGCTTGTACACTCGGGCGACAATGGCCGGCGGCGTCACCACATGGCGGACCCAACACGGTGGAATACCAAGTCCAACAGGGGCCTGTAATGACACCTCACTTACACTGCCCTTATTCCACCAAATGTCCATTGTCCATACAACACTAGACAGGATATTCGAACCACCTGTTACACCATGAGGCTCTGCCAGCTGCCTCATGGGTGCCTACTGTCTCTGAGGCTTTTTTACTGGTCCTTCCGTACCTCATCGGCCCCAATTTCACGCAAATTGGGCCTTGGCACAACCCAGGATGGCAGGAGTGCCATCCACGCTGAGTAACAAGGGAATGACAGCAATTAACGGGGGTGGAGGTGGTGGCTGCCACCTCCACCCAGCTACGTCTTCCCCCACTTACTGTCCAGTTCAAACTGACTATTTCGCGAGCTAAGGGAACTCAAAATGCCCATATCTTCCCCCTACCTTGTCTTGACCAATCAGCACAAAGCCGGCACAACTCCATGGTGCCATTCCCAATCATAGCTGTTCGCGCCAAAACTCAACTAGGAGCAGAGATGTCTAAACCAATCACAGGCCTCCCACGACGTCACAAGGAGGGGGAGGCCTAAAGACAGTGGCGCAATGTCTCACATGGTGGGGGGGGGGGGGCATCGTTCACCCCTCTGTCCTTCCTCCCCTCTAACGGTCATAGACAAGTAACTACTCACACTGGCTCACTTTCAACTCCCATCCTATTTCACAGAAACAGGAAAATTTCTGTAATTCTCTCTACAGAGCAATTACAGACTTCTGACTAGTCTTAAATGATAGTCCATAGCAAGAGCTTTCATCCAACACTCCACAAGTGTATGTTAGTTTGAAAACTTCTTGACTTGAGTCTCTAGAACGACTAGCCTAATCTAGAAAACTAGGAAAACTAGCTAAGGGAATCTACATTCCCTCACACAGCTGCTGCTTGAAAGGCGTTGACTTTGGAATTGCTCATATGCTAGTCGGGGACACGGCTATTGTGCCAAATAACGTGGCACCGCTCTACTGGTCATGGGAGCGAAATAATTGGGATCAAAACGTAGCTCTGCTACACGCTGTCAATGGCGTCCGCGTCGTGCTCTCTCGTTCTCTTGTGTCGTCTGACGCTCTCCCGTCTTCCTCCTCTTCCTTATTGCGCATGCGCGGCTCTCGATAGACATCTCGAGCATAAATGTATATGTATATATTGCAATTGACTAAAGAGGGAAGAGGTAATGACGAGTATTAATATCACTTTAAATTCTTGTGTGATAAAATAGAATTTCTCGTAACATAAATTGGCTTATGAAAGTTGTGCAGTCAATCGAGGAAATTAAAGTAAAATCATTTACATCAAAGTAATTTCCTCTAGAATGTTTGATATCAACTAAATAAGGGAGTTCCAGTAAGTAGTAGTATACTACGAAATTAAACTTATTAGTGAGTAACTATTTTTAGTAAATGAAACAATAAACTGGACTCGATTATAAATCCAACTAAATGTGGAGAGAATTCATGTTGCTGCCTGTCGTTCCTCACGTCGTCACTCTGACTAGGAAGAATCTGGCAATATGTTTAAATAAATCATGATAATGATTAAATCTACAAGTTAGTAATTTTAGTAACTACTTGTGGTTAATACAAAGGTTGTATAATTTACGAAGATGTATAAAATTGTTGGTTATCTCCAACACTCTCAGCCACAGCTCAGGATGGAAGCAAGTCGATGAAGAACTCTGTAGGGTAAGGCAGGTCCTAGTCAACAACGGCTTCTCCAATGGTTTCGTTGAAGACATCATAAGAAGGAAGGTGAAACGCCATGCAACCTCTGAAGAGACAACTAACACAACACCTGTAGCCCCTACTAGAATATTTAACAGGAACTTCTTTTCCAAAGCTCATAAAACGAAGGAAAGGGTCATGAAATATTGTTAATAGAAACGTTATCCCTACAGACAAAAATCAGAAGATACAATTGACGATCTACTATAAAACCAAAAAAACGGCCAACCTACTCATGAGAAACTCTCCAGACACAGAGCAGAACGCTTTAAAAGAGACCAATGTCGTCTATGCCTTCAAATGCCCACTTGAGGACTGTAAGCCTCAAAGAATTCAGTATATTGGCAAGACAAAAACATCTCTTTCCAGGCGATTAACGATGCATAAGCAACAGGGCTCCATTAAGGAACATATAATCTCTTCCCACAACCAGACCATCACCAGAGAAGTCTTAACAATAAACACGGAAATCATTGAGAGATACAGCGAGAGCAGGCGGCTTGATATCTGCGAGGCACTACACATTAAGAAGTCGACACCAGCAATCAACAGCCAATTAATGTACAACTATATTCTACCCACTTCATGACTCCGCACCAATATAGAAGCATCAAGAAATATGTGCCAATAGGCCTTTGCAGTTACTTCCATTCTTCCCTTTAACTTACAAAATATTATACCCATTGTTTCGTGTTCTGTCTTGTGTTGAAAGTTTGTTTTCACCTCATCCAAAACTGTTGTAACATATCACCTCCCCCAAATGCAGGTATAAAATCGAAGCTGTTTAAACTCTGTTTAGTTATAGTTGTGTGTGTAAACTAAAGTCTTTAAAAATGTAATAAGTTATTACAAATGCGTTCAAGTGTCGCGTCAGACTAGAAATAAAAATTAATTTTGGAGAAATGATTTTTCAGTTACCATCAACAGTTAAAAGAAATATAAGAAATATTGAGAAAATTCGTGTTAGAATTATTAATCTTACTTTTTCGGTCATATTTAATATATATATATATATATATATATATATATATATATATATATATATATATATATATATATATATATATATATATATATATATATATATATATATATATATATATATATATATATATATATATATATATATATTGTGACGATAATGTCTTTCTAGAGAGATTAAGCCTGCTCTTCCCTACCTCAAGTTACGTCCAATATACAAGTACAAGATGCTACATTCAAGATACGTCACCGGTAGCACAAAACGTTTTGACCAGGAGGCAAAACGTACCCAAGATCCCCCCTACTCCACACCGGCTTGTCGTCAACCAGCAAACTACCGATTCCAGCCTGCCTGCTCCTGATTGGTGACTCACCGACCGCGCACCTGCACACTGCACCTCCACGCAATCTACCTGAATCGACGTCGGAGCCCTGACCAGCTTTCAACTTCAGAATATTCCTTGTGCTCTTAGAGTTGACGTCTCTCTCTCTCTGGCATACTAAGCTTACTGGCTAGTATACAAAGGGAGGTCTCAGCCATAGCCAATATTCTCAGCACCATTTTATTATTTCACCTTTATATTGTTGTGTCTCACATTGTCTTTGCATTTATCTTTGTTATTTAATTGTATTTTTCATTCCCCCGAGATTTGTCTTTATTTTCATTTATGTTTAAAGTAAATATAATAAAGTTTCATTGTTCATACTTTGTGTTTTACGTGTTCCTCCCTCTAACTTACCGCAGACAACAGGCAAGCATTCTATCTTTTTTTTGTAAGTGTGACCAGGCATTGACACCTGCCATTGGAGGACTGCCGAACATCTATACTCCAAAACTTTCCCATCACATTTAAGGGGGCCTGTCCTAGGAGCTTCACTCAGGTACTAGTACCAGAACGTCAATTTGTGGTAAGCGTACTTCGCTTTGCTAAAGTAACTTTTCAATATTATCATTAATTTTCATATTTATATGGTGCTGTGTGTATTGTGCATTCCGAGAGTAGCATATGTTGAGTGTGAGAACTTTGGATTACGTGGTGACTGTAGGCCGCAGTCATTCTCTTACTTGGTCATCTCTCTCTCCGTGTTATTACTCGTGTTTACCACCTTTTGTCCCTAGATATTTCTCACATTATTGACAGATCATTATTGTGGTACCCTGGTACTTTGGTTTGTCTTCGGGTCAAAGCACCCTATCTTCTGCAATCCGACCGAAGGAGGATAAGAGGGCCATAGTTCCTCTAGCACGGACTACGTTGCTGAGTGGGGACCTCAGCAGCAGTTCTCGTCACCAGCTGACACTCGCACCCCTACACGTCGGTCAGAGATGATGATATTTACTTAGGTAGGGAATTAGCTTTCTTTTTTCAGAGCACAAAGTTCGCTAATTCTGTAAGTATCATATTCATTTAGTGGGAAACCCTTGCTTATGTCCTATAAAGACTCGGCAAGGTATGCCTACATTCTTGGACTACCTAATTCACTCTTGGAGCAATTAAATGTTTCATTTGTTTTAGAAACTCAGTTTCACTTATTTAGTAGGATTTTCTTGCCCTTATTCTCTTACATTGAGTACCGGGTACAAGATTTCCTGCGACTTTGATTGACTAACCATTTACCATCCTATAATTAACTTTAATTGTTAAAGATTAAAATTCAACAGGATATTTACCAGTTGCCACGTTATCCTGTTTCTGACATTTACCATATCACAACTATATTCGTTGTACATTTATTTGCTATCTTTCACCATGTTTCGTCTCCAAGCTTTCCGTAACGATCCAGCAGGTGAAATAGGGACCTTATGACGTGCCAAGAGAACTGAATTACAAACTCTTGTACACGAGTATCAACTAGGTGTTCCCCATGGAGCCAACAAAAATGAAATACATAACCTAATCATGGATCACCTCTTAGATGAAGGGAAAATTGACTCTGAAACTCACGAAACTTATTCTATTGCAGATAAACAAGACTTGGCAACTATGAAACTCAAACTTGAACTCGTTAAGCTCGAAAGGGAGCAACAGCAAGAAGCTATCCACATGAGAGAAAGAGAGGCTGCCCTGGCGAAAGAAGCTCTACAAATGAGGAAAAGCAATGAGGAAAGAAGAACAAGAACGAGAGGCTGCCTAGAGGAAAGAAGAACAAGAACGTGAGATGGTCCTACTCCGTGAGCGTGAGCGAGTACAGCTTGAAGCAAAACAACGCCACCTGGAGATACAACGCGAGCATGACAAACAGCAAGCGGCAATGGCTATAGAATGTCGTCAACAAGAACTCACGTTGGAAACTACACACCTCACTCAACGCCAGCAAGCTACCGCCAGTCTTCCAGTAAGTTACAATGTCTCCCATGCAAGTAAGTGAATGCCACCATTCGTTGAGACAGAGATTGATGTCTTTTTTACCACCTTTGAGACCCTAGCTAATAAACTTAGCTGGCCTGCTGATCAATGGTCTACCCTTCTCAGAGTGCATCTTACAGGTAGAGCTGCAGTTACTCTCAGTACCTTAGCGTCTGAGAATGACTACCAGACCCTGAAGCAAGCAGTGTTGGACGCCTACCTTCTCTCCACCGAAAGCTACAGACGAAAATTCCGTGACCATCTAAAGGCAAGTACCACCACCTTTCTAGAATTTGCCAATACCAAGAAAAGATATTTTATGAAATGGCTGGAAGCAGCACATGTCTCTACATTTGCAGAACTCATCAACCTAATGCTAGTTGAGGAATTCTTGAGACGTGTTCCCCCTTCCGTCCGTTTATATCTAGCAGATAAAGAAGAAACCGACTACATCAAATGTGCGAAGTCGGCTGACACCTACAGCCTCATCCAACGGCTGACACCATCACCACCTCCCAGTAAGAAGTCTTGGTACAGTTACGATAAAGTGAGTACAGAGGAAGCGAGCTCACAATTGTATTGTAAGTATTGCAAACTCTATAGACATACTAAAAATAGATGTGTGAAGGCTCAATACAAGAGCAATGAATCTACTAAACCCAAACAGACTCCTCCTAAGTCCGGTAAGCCTGTGATGAATGTTGGTGTTCATGGTAATGATCTTTCTCTCTTCAGTAAACACCTGTATCCTGGAACTGTCTCTACCAACGGTACAGATTCGGAAGGACGTTTCAAATTGAAGATCTTGAGGGACACAGCGGCTCTTCAGTCCATTATATTGAAATCGGCTGTGCCCAATATCACCTACACCGGAGAAACCGTCCTTATCACTGACCTCACTTCTACTACTCCGTATCCACTCGCCAGAGTCCACCTGGATTGTCCCTTCATGACCGGTGAAGTCCAAGTCGCCGTCAGGGAAAAGCCTTTTCCCATGCCTGGAGTGCAACTTCTCCTGGGCAACGACTTGACAGAAGATCTGCAACCGTCCAACCTGATCATCACGGACAAACCCCAGGTGTGTACCTCTGTAATGGATAATCTCATCTTTGAATATGTTACAGCGGAGGTTCAAGAAAGTGATCAAGTTTCTCCTCCGGTTTGGGTGACCACCCGTGCACAAGCTGCACGACCGCAACCAGCTGACTCTACTGCTACCGCTGTCCCTCAAGACCCTCAGAATCTACCTCCTAATCTTACCAGTTTGGAGTTCCGTAAGTTACAGAGGGAAGAGCAATCATTAACACCATTATTCTTCCAGGCTGAGACTCAACCTGACAGTATCCCTGGGTTCTTCCTAGAGAATGAGTTGCTCTACCGCAGATACAGAGCCAGCAAGGTGAAGGAGGACGACAATTGTGCCAATGTCGAACAACTAGTGATTCCCACCAGTACGGCCCGATATTCTACACCTGGCCCACGGAGCTCTTTCTCACTATGGTTTCAACAAAACCTACCACGGAATCAGACAAGACTACTACTGGCCAGGTATGGTAAAAGACGTTAAGAAATACGTACAACAGTGTCATATATGTCAGATGCCAGGTAAACCTAACATCTCTATTCCCCAGGCTCCACTAAAACCCATCCAGGTGCCTGCAGAACCTTTCCACAGACTCATCATAGACTGTGTTGGTCCTTTACCCCGGACCAGTTCTGGCAACCCCCAGTTCACACAACAGTCTCAGAGACAAGAGGAGAACCCAAAACCAGCATCCCAGCAACACCAGAGGGGGGGGGGCCACACCACCACCCCCCTCTGCATAGAAACCCTCCCTTCCCCTCACCCTACCTGCCCCCACCCAACCCTCCCTCCCACCCCACCCCATTCTGACTCTGACACCCCTTCCCCATTCCCATCATGTCCCCCCTCCCACCTTTTTCCCCCTGTCCCCCCTCCCCCTTCATCCCAAACCCTCCCTATCCCTCCTCCCCCCTCACTGCGTATCCTCCATGTCCCCCCTACCTCCTTAACCCACACCCTACCTGTCCCCCTTCCCTTCAACCCCCACCCCCCACCCCAAAATCCTCTGAGACCCTGCAAACCACCTCACAGATCCTCTCACCCACGGAACAGCTTCCCACACCAGCAGAATGCTTGCCAAGAAAGGGACATGAAAATGAACAGAAGAAAGTGAGCTTCAAGGCGATGTACACTAACATAGATGGGATTTAAAAAAAAAAACAAGTGAACTTGGAGAATGGGCACTAGAAGAAAACCCAGACATAATAGCACTCACAGAAACAAAGTTAACGAAAATCATAACAAACGCAGTGTTTCCACAGGGCTACTATGTAGTGAGGAAAGAGAGAGAAGGGAGAGGAGAAGGTGGTGTAGCTCTGCTACTAAGAGAAGTTTGGAGTTTCGAAGAGATGGTAATTCAGAACTGTGAAGGTTTCAGTGACTACATTTCAGGCACCATAGCAACTGGAGGACAGAAAATTATAATAGTAGTCATATATAACCCCCCACCAAATGACAAAAGACCCAGACAGGAATATGATAGAAACAACTTGGCCACCATCAATATAATAGAGAGAGCAGCTTCTGTGGCTAGCAGGAACGGATCCAGACTTCTAATCATGGGAGACTTCAACCATGGGAAGATAGATTGGGGGAACAGAGACCCACATGGAGGCCCAGACACATGGAGAGCTAAGCTCCTGGATGTGGCAACAAGAAACTTGTTAAGTCAACACGTCAAGGGACCGACAAGAATGAGAGGAGGGGACGAACCAGCCTTGCTTGATCTGATATTTACCCTAAATGAGTCGGATATAAGGGAAGTTAAGTTGGAAGCCCCCTTGGGAATGAGTGATCATAGTGTATTGAGCTTTGAGTACCTGGTTGAGCTGGGAATTATCACCCCCAAAAAAGAACTGGGAACCAAAGGGCTGGCGTACTGAAAGGGAAACTATGAGGAAATGAATAAATTCCTATGGGATATACATTGGGACACAGAACTCGGAACCAAGTCCGTACAAGACATGATGGACTATGTCACCCAAAAATGTCAGGAGGCTGTAAGCAGGTTTGTCCCAGCCCGACAGGAAAAAACAGAGAAGCAAAGAATCCGTGGTTTAATAAGGAATGTATGAAAGCAAAGGAGCAGAACAAAAGGGCATGGAGGAACTTCCGTAATAACAGAACACCAGAAAGTAGAGAGAGATACCAGAGAACCAGGAACGAGTATGTCAGTGTGAGAAGAGCAGCTGAGAAAAGGTATGAAAATGATATAGCTAATAAAGCCACGACCGAACCCAAGCTACTACACAGTCACATCAGAAGGAAGACAACAGTGAAGGAACAGGTGATGAAACGTAGGGTGGGCGAGGACAGGTACACAGAGAATGACAAAGAGGTATGTGAAGAACTCAACAAAAGGTTCCAGGAGGTCTTTACAATAGAACAGGGAGATGTCGCGGCGCTAGAAGAGGTGGCAGCAAACCAGGTGACCTTGGATAGGTTCGAAATTACAAGAGATGAGGTCAAGAAGCACCTATTGGAGCTGGATGTGAGAAAAGCTGTTGGGCCGGATGGAATCTCGCCATGGGTATTGAAAGAGTGTGCAGGAGCACTTTGCCTACCACTCTCCATAGTGTATAGTAGGTCACTGGAAACGGGGGACCTACCAGAAATATGGAAGACGGCTAATGTAGTACCAATATACAAAAAGGGTGACAGACAAGAGGCACTGAACTACAGGCCAGTGTCCTTAACTTGTATACCATGCAAGGTGATGGAGAAGATTGTGCGAAAAAAACTAGTAACACATCTGGAGAGAAGAGACTTCGTGACAACCCATCAACATGGGTTCAGGGAGGGTAAATCTTGCCTTACAGGATTGATAGAATTCTACGATCAGGTGACAAAGATTAAACAAGAAAGAGAAGGGTGGGTGGACTGCATTTTTTTGGACTGTCGGAAAGCCTTTGACACAGTACCCCATAAAAGGTTGATGCATAAGCTAGAGAAACAGGCAGGAGTAACTGGTAGGGCGCTCCAGTGGATAAGGGAGTACCTAAACAATAGGAAGCAGAGAGTTACAGTGAGGGGTGAGACCTCAGACTGGCGTGAAGTCACCAGTGGAGTCCCACAGGGCTCTGTACTTGGACCTATCCTGTTTCTGATATACGTAAATGATCTCCCAGAGGGTATAGACTCATTCCTCTCAATGTTTGCTGACGACGCCAAAATTATGAGAAGGATTAAGACAGAGGAGGACAGCTTGAGGCTTCAAGAAGACCTGGACAAGCTGCAGGAATGGTCGAACAAATGGCTGTTAGAGTTTAATCCAAGCAAATGTAATGTAATGAAGATAGGGGTAGGAAGCAGGAGACCAGATACAAGGTATCACTTGGGAGATGAAATACTTCAAGAGTCCGAGAGAGAGAAAGACCTGGGGGTTGATATCACGCCAGACCTGTCCCCTGATGCTCATATCAAGAGGATAACAGCAGCAGCATATGCCAGGTTGGCAAACATAAGAACGGCCTTTAGAAACTTGTGTAAGGAATCTTTCAGAACATTATATACCACATATGTCAGACCAATCCTGGAGTATGCGGCACCAGCATGGAGTCCATATCTAGTCAAGCATAAGACTAAAATGGAAAAGGTTCAAAGGTTTTCCACCAGACTAGTACCCGAGCTGAGAGGTATGAGCTATGAGGAGAGACTACAGGAATTAAACCTCACTTCGTTGGAAGACAGAAGAGTTAGGGGGACATGATCCTCAAGGGAATTGACAGGGTTGATAAAGACAGGCTGTTTAACACAAGGGGCACACGCACTAGGGGACACAGGTGGAAACTGAGTGCCCAAATGAGCCACAGAGATATTAGAAAGAACTTTTTTAGTGTCAGAGTGGTTGACAAATGGAATGCATTAGAAAGTGATGTAGTGGAGGCTGACTCCATACACAGTTTCAAGTGTAGATATGATAGAGCCCAATAGGCTCAGTAACCTGTACACCTGTTGATTGACAGTTGAGAGGCGGGACCAAAGAGCCAGAGGACAACCCCCACAAGCACAACTAGGTGAGTACAACTAGGTGAGTACACACACACACACACACACTGAGGTCAGTTGAGGTCAGACAGCCGCGGAGGTCAGAAGGGTCTGGGAAGCTCTTGCGTAGCTAGTGAATTGGGGGGAATAATCAGTGTATATGCGAATATGAGTGTATATGAGTGATTGAATAACTAGTAAGCTCACTCAAACCACAAGAAAGTGAAGAAAAACAGTACAAACACC
Organism: Procambarus clarkii; assembly: GCF_040958095.1. Taxonomy (NCBI): domain Eukaryota; kingdom Metazoa; phylum Arthropoda; class Malacostraca; order Decapoda; family Cambaridae; genus Procambarus; species Procambarus clarkii. The sequence goes on from NC_091156.1 coordinate 50,021,484, forward strand.
ACCACTGAAAATAAGTGTTGAGTACATCGTGGTATTGTGAAATTGTGGAGCCGGAGTGACCTCACCACTAGTGACCTCACCAGCTGTGACGCGGGACGCAGGGACCTCACCTCTTGACCAGCCGCGTGGAGTACTTTCTCGCCTGTTTGTGCTGCAGATTGTGCAAGGTATTGAGGAGCGCCTTTTTGGCTAGGTTGTTACTGCAATGACAAGATCAGGAAGGGGTTCAAGGTCAATCACCAGCAGGGATGAGGAGGAGGACAGATTTATAGACAAATTAATAGGGAAATTTGTAGAGAGAAGGAGCGATTGGATGGAGGATCTAATCCAGGGGATTAAAAGTGAGTTATTTCAGCAAATACAGGATGCGGTAGAGAGGCAGAAACAAGAACTTATGCACTATATTCAGGAAGAAATTAGGAAGGGAAGAGAGGACTGGGAGAGGGAATGTGCTCGTATCACAAACGAATTAGGAAGGATTAACAGCATGGCTAAGGACGGAGGATTAGTAGGGGATGGGTTAGTGACTGCGGTTGGGATGGAGAATCCCCAGGGGACAGGCTACCAGCATGACAATGAATTACTGAGGAGACGATCTATTATAATATATGGATTATTCGAATCTGGGGCACCAACAAGACAAGAGAGAATAGAAACGGAAAAATATGAATTGCATGAGATATTGAGATGTATTGGAGCAGGAATGGCAGAACACGAGGTGGATATCAGCCGGCGGGTTGGACCTTACAATTGTACCAAGAATAGACCTGTTCTGGTGCAATTCTCCAATGAGGAGGCTGTGGAGTACATAATGAGGAACAAGCATTTACTCAGAAGAAGTGAAACCCATTACAATGTGTTTATAGAGAGGTTTATGACAAAAGATGAGCAAATAGCCCACAAGAATAGATGGCAACAACGACACCGAACTAGCCTCTCAGGTAGTCTCACCTCCCAGGTCACCTCCCAGGCCACCTCCCAGGTCACCTCCCAGGTCGCATCCTCCCCAACTCAGCCCTCCTATACCTCCCCCCTGCCTCAGCCCCCCAAACCTCCCTGTCCCTTCCACATTTGCACCTCCCCAACGATTCCCCTGCCCCTGCTACATCACACCTGTCAACGACGCCCAGTGGGTCAAGCCATGCCCTCCCCAAACCCACCTTCCCATCCCCCCTCCCCAACTACCCCTTCCTACTCCCCTGCCCCTTCTACCCCCATTGACTTCAATTCCACCTACTCCATCCCAGCTTCCACTGCACCCCTCTTCCACTCACCCCCAAACCCCACCCAACCCTCACCCCTCCTATGCACCTCCAGCCCACATTTAACCCCCTCACCTTGTGACCCCCTAACACCTTCCCCCATCTCCCTCTTCCCCTCTTCTACCCCAAAACACCCACCTACCCCCGATTCCCCCCTAACTAATACACCCTCTCTTCCATTCCCAGAACCCATGCTTCATTCTCATCTCAGCCCTCTGCCCTCAGTATCCCTCTCCCCCCCCAACCTCTCAACCTCTATCTGACTCTGAGTCTCACTCTATTTCTCAACCTCCCTATGCTAGTCAGACCCCTAACTTTCAGACCCATTATGCCCTTCCTACCCCCCTAGATGCCCAGACCACATTCGCCTACCAGGCACTCCCAGGCACCCCCCTAGCACCCCCACAGCCCCCACTCGCCCCCCAGACACCCCCCAGTTCCCCCCAGACCCCTGGTGAAAGGGGGAACTCTGACACCCGAGTTTCCAAGAAGAGTCTCAAGGTTTGGTACACCAATGCTGATGGGGTAGCCAATAAAGCAGAGGAGATAAAAGAAACAGTTAGTGAGGCAGACCCAGACATAGTGGCAATAGTGGAAACTAAAATAAATGGCATGATCTCGGATGCAATCTTTCCAGAGGGGTACCAGGTGATAAGAAAAGAAAGGACATAGAGACAGAGAGGAGGAGTGGTACTACTAATAAAGTGGAAATGGAAGTTTGATGAGCTGGAAAATCCGGGTACCAATGAAAGCACGAGCTTCAAACATGGAACTCTGACAGTGGATGGGAAGAAGATTGTAATCTTGATACTCTACAATCCCCCACCAAACAGTAGAAGGCCCAGGCAGGAGTACGAGGACAGCAACAAGACATGTATAGATGAACTGCAGAGGGCAGCAACTATAGCGCATAGAATGAGAGTGAAGCTGCTGGTCATGGGGGACCTAAATCACGGAGAGATAGATTGGGAAACGAGGAATCCCCATGGCGGGGAGGAGACCTGGGGAGCGAAGCTGGTAGACGTTATTGACAGGAATTTCCTAATACAGCATGTGAAAGAAGATACTAGAGAAAGAGGAGGGGATCCGCCCAGCCTATTAGATCTCATTTTCACCCAGAATGTAGAAGACATCGAGCAGTTGGAACATGAAATACAACTAGGAGCTAGTGACCATTGTGTCCTAGTCTTTGACTACATGATGGAGCTTAAAATTGTGACCAAAGGACAAGAGGTCCGGGAAAGGAGACTTGATTACAGAAAAGGGGACTACAGAAGAATAAGGGACTACCTGGGAGAAGTGCAGTGGGAGGAAGAACTAAGAGGAAAAACAGTGCAAGGTATGATGAACCAAGTCATATTGAAATGCAAGGAGGCCGAAGAGAGATTTATTCCAACAATAAAGGAAAAAAACAGGAGGGAATATAATAACCCATGGTTTAATAGACAGTGTCAGGAAGCAAAGGTGAGAAGCAGGAGGGAGTGGAGGAAGTACAGAAGACAAAGGACAGAGGGCAACAGGATTAGATGTAACAGAGCTAGGAATGATTACATTAACATAAGACGAGTGTCGGAAAGAAATTATGAGAATGATATTGCAGTCAAAGCGAAAAAGCAACCTAATCTACTACATAGCCATATAAGAAGGAAGATGTCGGTAAATGACCAAGTGATAAGACTGAGGAAAACAGAAGGGGCATATACAGAAAGCGACAAGGAAATCTGCGAGGTACTGAATGCAAAATTCCATGGCGTGTTCACAACCGAGCCTGAGCAGCTCCCATTGTTAGAAGAGATTACCCAAGATGAAAGACTATCAGATATAGAGGTGACAGCAGAGGATGTAATGAAACAGTTGACAACACTGGATGCAAATAAAGCTGTTGGACCAGACAAAGTATCACCGTGGATACTTAAAGAGGCAGCGCAGGCTCTCAGCATGCCTCTGGCAATGATCTTTAATGAGTCACTCATGTCGGGAGAATTGCCGACATAAGTGACTCTCTATCTATATATAACAGAACAGTTGCTGGAAGGAGGCAAATGTCGTACCGATTTTCAAAAAAGGTGATAGGGAGGAGGCACTTAACTACAGACCCGTATCACTGACAAGCATCCCCTGCAAAATACTTGAAAGAATAATTAGGCTAAGACTTGTTGAGCACCTGGAGAGCATTGGGTTTGTAAACAAGCACCAACATGGGTTCTGGACAGGGAAATCATGCCTAACAAACCTTTTAGAATTCTATGATAAAGTAACAAGGATAAGGCAGGACAGAGAAGGCTGGGCAGATTGCATATTTCTTGACTGCCAAAAGGCCTTTGATACAGCACCGCACATGAGACTGCTATACAAACTTGAGAGGCATGCAGGAGTAAGCGGAAACGCCCTAGTATGGGTGAAGAACTACCTAACAGGAAGGAGCCAGTGGGTAATGGTAAGGGGCGAGAAGTCGGACTGGCGAACAGTAACAAGTGGAGTACCTCAAGGATCGGTGCTGGGACCAATCCTCTTTCTAATTTACTTAAATGATATGTTTACAGGAGTGGAATCATACATGTCAATGTTTGCGAATGACGCAAAATTAATGAGAAGAGTTGTGACAGACGAGGATTGTAGGATCCTTCAAGAGGACTTAAACAGGTTGCAGAGATGGTCAGGGAAATGGCTACTGGAGTTTAACACCAGTAAATGTAAAGTTATGGAAATGGGATCAGGTGACAGGAGACCAAAGGGACAGTACACAATGAAGGGGAACAGCCTACCTGTAACGATTCGAGAAAGAGACCTGGGAGTGGATGTGACACCTAATCTAACTCCTGAGGCACATATAAGTAGGATAACGACCGCAGCGTACTCTACACTTTCGAAAATTAGAACTTCATTCAGAAACCTAAATGAGGAAGCTTTTAGGGCGCTTTACACTGCTTACGTGAGACCCGTCTTAGAGTATGCCGCGCCATCATGGAGCCCCCACCTGAAGAAACACATAAAGAAACTGGAGAAGGTTCAGAGGTTTGCGACGAGGCTTGTCCCAGAGTTACGAGGGATGGGATATGAAGAGCGTCTGAAGGAACTGAGCCTTACGACACTAGAGAAAAGAAGGGAGAGAGGAGATATGATAGGGACATATAAAATACTCAGGGGAATTGACAAAGTGGAAATAGATGAAATGTTCACATGTAATAATAACAGAACGAGGGGACATGGGTGGAAACTGGAAACTCAGATGAGTCACAGAGATGTTAGGAAGTTTTCTTTTAGCGTGAGAGTAGTGGAAAAATGGAATGCACTTGGGGAACAGGTTGTGGAAGCAAATACTATTCATACTTTTAAAACTAGGTATGTGTTACGGCCCTATTGGGTCGCAACTGGGTTCTTTCTCTGATGTTATTAGAGTTAGGGTATCCGGCCCCAAGCTAGTAGTGGCTTTCAAGAGGTGTGTTCCGTAACTCACGTAAATTAAAGGGGAAGGGATACAAATTCTCTAAATTAAATATATAATTACCATCACCAGTAAATAAATATATAAATTATCACACGGGGGGTATAGACACTATAATGTACAATATGGTCTTCCTCTGAAGACGCGGAGTGTTCCACGGTGCTCAACGATGCTTAGCCCTTGGTCCTCTTCTTGTGGCCTCACTATGAATCCATAGATTCTCTAGACGAGTCTACCCCGGCCACAGGTCAGCCAAATCACGGTCCCACTGGGTGCACCGTCGTGGAGGCCTTCAACCACAAATCCAGCCTGTAGCTGGCTGGTTCCAATCAGCTACGCTGCGTAGGCCACTCCACGACTGATACTAGGGTTGCGAGCCCTAGGCAGGAGCCTCGTGTGATTCCGCTGATCACTCTCCTCCCGCTGCACCCCAGTGGCTAGTCTTCTCCACCAGTCAGCCCCGGGTACGACAATTCCTGGTTCTGCCACGTCACAGGAAGGCTAACACAACAGTGTTCATCCGAGGGGGTGACTCAGAGCTTCTGCAGCAAACACGTGGAGATACTATGGCTGCCTTGGGTAGACTGATCCAACGTCCACTACAGCAATCCCAGGTCGACTCTGTAATCAGACACGTCATCAGTACTGGTTACACTCTAGGGCACCTCACTTACAGGCTTAGACGCAAACGTCCACCTATCCACTCCATAGATGGCGTTGCTGTCTAAGCGTCACCTCACCAGAAGTCAGCAGCGGCTATGTTACGAGCTGATTAGGAGTACAGGCTGGATCATGATACACTCTGTCGGCTATCATCCCGATTGTCTCGTCCACAGGTACGTTGGTGAATAGTGATTCTACGTCCAACGAGGCTCTTGTCCCTGTGGCCCGTGTGCCCCACAGTAAGTCAACAAATTCCTTTGGAGACTTCAGGCTGATGGCGCAAGGGACATAAGGAGTCAGCAGGCCGTTGAGTCGCTTAGCCAGTCTGTACGTGGGTGTGGGTATCTGGCTAATGATTGGCCGAAGTGGGTTTCCAGCCTTGTGTGTCTTGACATTTCCATACGCATATCCAGGTTTATATTCCCCAATAATCTTTGGCAGGTGGAGTCCTGATTTCTTGGCGTTCACAGTTTCGATCAGTTTGTTGACCTTTCGTGATCCAGCCTGTACTCCTCTTGACATACCAGAAAATATTTTAAGGAAACTACTCCAAGCTTGTACTAAAGAGGCACCTTCTTGAGCCCGGATGGGCACATGTATAAGCAAGTAGATGGGGTCGCCATGGGTTCTCCCCTAGGTGTCCTGTTTGCAAACTACTACATGGGTACCATCGAGCAAAAAGTCTTAGTCGACATGAACTTGAAACCGGCCATATACTGCAGGTATGTTGACGACATTTTTACACAGGTACCTGATGTCAGACATTTGCAGGAGCTGAAGGAGGCATTTGAGCAGAGTTCCGTGCTGCTTTTCACTTACAAGATGGAAAAAGATGGGAAGCTGCCCTTTTTAGATGTAACAGTCATGGAAAAGAGCGGAGGTTTCCACACTGCAGTCTACACTAAGGAAACAAACATAGGAATGTGTCTAAATGCCAACAGCGACTGCCCAGACAGGCACAAGAGGAGTGTTGTTAACGCATATGTCGACCGTGCTCTCAGCCACAGCTCAGAATGGAAGCAAGTCGACGAAGAACTCTAAAGGGTAAGGCAGGTCCTAGTCAACAACGGCTTCTCCAATGGTTTCGTCGCAGGCATCATAAGAAGGTAAGTGAAACGCCATGCAACCTCTGAAGAGACAACTAACACAACACCTATACCCCCTATTAGACTATTTTACAGGAACTTCTTTTCCACAGCTCATAAAACGGAGGAAAGGGTCCTGAAAGATATTGTTAATAGAAACGTTATCCCTACAGACAAAAATCAGAGGATACAACTGACGATTTACTATAAAACCAGAAAAACGGCCAGCCTACACATGAGAAACTCTCCAGACACAAAGCAGAACGCTTTAAAAGAGACCAACGTCGTCTATGCCTTCAAATGCCCTTTTGGGGACTGTAAGCTCCAAAAAACCCAGTATATAGGCAAGACAACAACATCTCTTTCTAGGCGTTTAACGATGCATAAGCAACAGGGCTCCATTAAGGAACATATAATCTCTTCCCACAACCAAACCATCGCCAGAGAAATCCTAGTAAACAACACAGAAATCATCGATAGATACAGCGATAGCAGGCGGCTTGACTTTTGCGAGGCATTACACATCAAGAAGTCAACACCAGCAATCAACAGCCAATTAATGCACAACTATATTCTACCCACCTCAAGACTCCGCTCCAATATAGAAGCATCAAGAAATATGGACCAATAGGCTTTCTACAATCACTTCTATTCAATACCCATTGTTTCATGTTCTGGCTTGTGTTGATGAAATTAATACCTTATTAAATACCACCTCACCCCATCCACCTCACTCAAATATAGATATAAACAAAATCGGAGATGTGTAAGTTCTATTCAGTTGTGTATGTGTTAACTAAAGTCTTTGAAAATGTAATAAGTTTTACGAAACGCGCTCAAGTGTCGCGTCAGACTAGAAATAAAAATGAATTTTGGAGAATTGATTTTTGAATTACCACCAACAGTGAAAAGAAATGTACGAAAGATTGAGAAAATTCGTGTTAGAATTATTAATCTTACTTTTTCGGTCATATTTAATAATATATATATATATATAGGCACGTCTTTCTATATACCTATTATATAGATGCCGTGTGTTTTTATATATCTTCAATGTACGTGCCACACCAGTGACAGGAAAAAGCATGCTTTTTTTACAAAAAAAGCACAATATGTTGGACGTATGAGCAACACACGCTGTAATTTCCAAAAGTTCTTCACTGATCGCTTTGTAATTTTGACACAACATTCTATTCAAATATGGCGATATTTTATATATCTACTATATACATGCCACACCTGTGACAGGTAAAAAAAAATTTCTTTAAGCAGCGTTGTCTATTGAACGTAATAGCAGCATATGTTATACTAAATATGTCAGGATTCCATTTCAATGTTTCCGATTGCATTGATAAATTGAATTTTCATAGATTTTGATTTATTTTCATTTTTATTTATTTTTTTTGTATGACATTGCATAAGAATTTAGCTGAAATGTTTACAATACCGTTCATTTCGTAAGTATAAGTATTGATTCCACATCTGTGACGAGTAAAAACATTTTTTTTTTTTTTAAGAAACAGCGCCATCTGTTGAACGTAAGAGCAGCACACATTATACTAAATATCTTACGATTTCATTTCAATGTTTCTGATTGCATTGAAATTGAATTTTCATAGATTTCGATTTACTTTAATTTTGATTTAATTATTTTCTGTGGCACTGCATTGAGCTGTGTTGTTTACCATACCATTCATTTTGTGAGCACAATTATAGATGCCACACCTGTGACATGTAAAAACATTTTTTTTTTGCGAAACAGTGCTATCTGTTGCACGTAAGAGCAGCACACACTATACTAAATATGTTACGATTTCATTTCAATGTTTCCGGTTGCAATGAAAAATTTAGTTTTCATGGATTTCGATTCATTTTCATTTTGATTTAATTATTTTGTGTGACATTGTGTTGGAATATAGCTGTGTTGTTTACCATACTGTTCATTTCATGAGAATAATTTATTTTTATATTTTTCATTATTTTCATTTTGTTTTTAACTGTTTTTCTTATATTTCAATGATGGGAATATCAGACCATTTGGGAATGTATCGGACAATGGAGTGGGGAATGGTTGGGAGGACGAGGGGACGAGGAAGAGGGGAATGGAAGGGAGGAGGAGGGGATGAAAGAATGAGAGACGGTGGGAACGACGAGGTGACGGTGGAGTGGGGAATTTTTAGGAGGATGAGGAGACAGTGGAATTTGGGATGGTGGGGAGGACGAGGGGACAGGAGAGTGAGGAATGGTTTTGAGGATGAGGGGACAGGGGAGGGGGGGAATGGTGGGGAGGACTGGGATCCCAGATGCGCTTTAGTCGATTGCATCACGACATGGTTAAATTAATTACAACCGGGAGTGCTACTACCCTCACCTGGATCCTGCAGCCTCTCCAAGACACATTCCAGGGTTTTACACAATTCCCCCATGCACCCGGGCTCCGTCAATAAGCTGTCCTACCTGTTGACAAAACCACACATTAGAAAGTGAAGGGACTACGACGTTACGGTCCATCCTGGACCATTCTCAAGTCGATTGTGTTCAGGACGGACTGAAACGTCGTCGTCCCTTCACTTTGTAGTGTGTGGTTAGGTCAACATTTTCAGCCACGTTATTGTGACTCCTCGCCTGCAGCTGTTCTACCTCTTCACCCTTACTTCAATACACACAGAGGGCTGGTAGCTGGTAGCTGAGTAGACAGCACGCGGAACTCGTAATCCTATGGCTGGGGTTCGATTCCCGGCGCTGGCAGAGTTTCTTTCACCGTTATGCTCCTGTTACCTAGCAGTAAAAAGGTACCTGGGAGTTAGACAACTGCTACGGGCTGCTTCCTGGGTGGTGGGTGTGTGCGAAAACAAAAAATTTCTTAGTAATTAATAACAGTTGATTGATTGACAGTTGAGAGGCGGGCCGAAGGAGCAGAGCTCAACCCTGGCAAGCACAATTAGGTGAATACACAGAAATCACAATAGCGTGATACATCAAATGAACAAATCCAAAAGGGGACCTGATAGCTAAGTAGACAGCACTCTGAACTCGTAATCCTAGGATCCGGGTTCGATCCCCGGATCCTAGGATTGGTGATGGCAGAAACAAAATGGGCAGTTTCTTTTACCCTGATGCCCCTCTTACTGCTAGGTAACAGAGGTTATTCCTCTTGGGGGGAATTGTGTAAAACCCTGGTTTGTGTCTCGGAGAGACTGTAGGATCCGTGTGAGGGCTGTAGCACTCCCGGTTGCCGTTCTTTTAACCATGTCTTGGCGTAATCGACTAAGGTGCATCTGGGATCATCTTGACATAGGTTCGAACCCTCATCAAGGATATTGTGGATTTGTTTATGAGTTTTCTATGTTGCTTCCTTGACAATTAAAATAATTTATCGGTTTGCCTAATCATTTTCATGTCTGGATCTCCCCTGTTTTAGGGTTGTAAATCACTGACACCGCCATTCTGACTTGTTCAACACTCCTGCGATGTAATTCTCATCTGTTTCATCGCTCCCAGCGACTCCCCTCACAGTTAACATGCTTCCATATCAGTGCCATTTCAACGCCTTCCTTGTTTTCATTTCTCTTTTACCTGAACTTTCTGGAAGTATATGTCATTTGTTATTATTGCAGTTGGCAATTATTATTGCAGTTTAAATTTCCCCTATTCTGAGTTTTTGTGCCTTGATCATCGCTCCTTAGCTATTGCCATACAATTGTTTGAATTCCTTTGTCCGGACTATTACTTGGTCTCAAGTGAAACTTGTGGGCTCATTGAGTTAAGTATGTCATGAATGAGCTTCAAATGTTTAGCTCATCACAGTGCTTTTACTTGAATTTATCAGACTGTCATTGACAGATTTAGATTGTCTGATTGCCATATCAGATTTGGAGGCCTCGTTGCAGACAGGAAGCCGGCTACCTGTCAAAAATTCCCCGTTTGTTCTTGAAGATTTTTTCTGTCTGATTTTAAACATAAATCTTGGCATTTACGCTTTTGGTGCGTAGGCTGATCTATGGTTGTCTGTCACACGTTGTGTTGTATTGTCAAAAGCTGTGTGCGTAATGTGTCGTATGTTGGGTATTATATCTATTCACACCTAAAAGTTCGTATGTGGAGTGAGGGGTACAACATGAAGCAAAATTAAACTTTCTGAAATAATAAGGGTTTTAAAGAAGTTACTATTTCATTGGATTTATTAAAATGTGTTTGTTATTTGCATTGAAAACATTAAAGGATCTCTTGTACAAATTAAATGTCGCGATTGAATACAGACGACGGACATTAATTAACCTCCGAGCTGTTGCTGACCCAGAATCCTTCACCACTTGATATTCATATCAAGTGGTGATTTGTCTTTTGTAGATTTTTGTCTTTTTAAATGTAATACAACGCAAAACCTTCAGTTTTCTCAACATTATCTTCTCTAATATTTCATTTTAAAAGAGCTATTATATGAAATACATTAGTATTACGTGAGTTCTTAATCATGCTGGCGAAGCGTCGATGGGGTCTTCAACACTATATATATCCTCATACACTCGAATAATCAGGTAGTCTGGTATATCTGTCCTCTTATACTGAATTATTATAAAGTCTGGTATATTTGTCCTCTTATACTGGAATAATCAGGTAGTCTGGTATATATGTCCTCTTATACTGAATTATTAGGAAGTCTGGTATATCTGTCCTCTTATACTGAAATTGTTAGGGACCCTGATATATCTGTCCCCTTATACTGGAATTATCAGGTAATCTTGAATCTGTTCCATCTTATATTGGAATTATCAGGTCGTCTTATATATTTCTCCTCTTATGCTGGAATTTTCAGGTAGTCTGGTATATATGTCATATTATACTGGAATAATCAGGTGGTCTGGTATATATATGTCCACTTATACTTGAATTATCAGGAGGACTTATATATCCGTTTACTTATACTGATATTATCAAGTAGTCTTGAATATCTGTCCACTTATACTGGAATTATCAGGTTGTCTGATTGTGGTAAATCCTGGATGATTGGGACTCATGGTTGTGTGGTAAGTCCTGGATGATTGGGACTCATGGTTGTGTGGTAAGTCATGGATGATTAGGACTCATGGTTGTGTGGTAAGTCCTGGATGATTGGGACTCATAGATGTGTGGTAAGTCCTGGATGATTGGGACTCATAGTTGTGTAGTAAGTCCTGGATGATTGGGACTCATAGTTGTGTAGTAAGTCCTGGATGATGGGGGACTCATAGTTGCGTGGTAAGTGCAGGATAACAGGGACTCATGGTTGTGTGGTGAGTGCTGAATGAGAGGGACTCATGGTGGTGTTGTCTCTACAGGTCAGAGTCATGAGTGTGAGCGCCGGTGCCAACAAGGAGACCACCGCACCTGCATTTACAAGTTTAATGTGCAGGAATATCACACGCTGGGCCGCGCGTGCTTCCAGTGTCCCAGCGTAGTCTCCGACTGCACGCTCCAGGACTGCATAGCCGCTGACGGCGTGGCCAGGTCACTGCTGACCGTCAACCGACAGTTGCCAGGACCTGCCATACAGGTAAGTTGAAACTGATTGTCATAACCTTTCACCAGCACCTTTTATTTATTTCTATCAATCCACCAGCCCCACTTGCGTACCATAGCTTATACACTGACAGTCAACCCACCAGCCCCACATGCAGTACCATACCTTATATACTGATAGTCCATCCACCAGCCCCACTTGCGTACCATAGCTTATACACTGACAGTCAACCCACCAGCCCCACCTGCAGTACCATACCTTATATACTGATAGTCCATCCACCAGCCCCACTTGCGTACCATAGCTTATACACTGACAGTCAACCCACCAGCCCCACATGCAGTACCATACCTTATATACTGATAGTCCATCCACCAGCCCCATTTGCAGTACCAAAGCTTCTTCAGTAATAGTCTATCCACTAG
>NC_091156.1:50038863-50076363 GCF_040958095.1 Procambarus clarkii
TGCTAATGTTCAAATTACTTTCTTTTGTGATCTGTATCAAAGCAGATTCAATTATGTTTCTGGTATAGGTGCTTTTACAATTCGTTATTGAAGACGCCCTCTCCCAATCAATTTGGTGAGCATCTTCTGACAGATAAACAAACAAAGCATTAGACAATTGGCCATGTCTTACAGAGTAATTATGTTGCGAAATTCTACATTTCAAATCTTTAGAAGTTTGCCCAATATAGAACTTATTACAGTCTTTACAAGGTATTTTATAAATGACACAACTATCACTACGAGAGCTGTTCCTAACTAATAGCTTACCAACAGTATTTTCGTAGCTAAACAATACATGTATATTAAAAAGTTTCAAGGCCTTGACAATATTCTCAAACCCAGAGAAATATGGTAAACATAACACATTCTTTGGGAGAATTCTTTCACTGCATATGAAAGGTGATTATTATAATATGTACGACGTGCTTTGCTACGGCAAACTTCCAAAAAACTCAGTGGGTAACAAAGCTTGAGACCAATCGAATCAAGAATTCTTAGACGAAGAGTTTGCATGGCATTTCACCTTTCTTTTTATGATGTCTTTAACAAAACCGTTAGAGAAGCCGTTGTTTACTAGGACATGCGTTACCCTACAGAGTTCTTCATCGACTTGCTTCCATCCTGAGCTGTGGCTGAGAGCACGGTCGACATAAGCGTTAACAACACTCCTCATGTACCTGTCTGGGCAGTCACTATTGGCATTGAGGCACATTCCTCTGTTTGTTTCCTTAGTGTAAACTGCAGTATGGCAGCCTTCACTCCTTTCCATGATTGTTACATCAAGAAAGGGCAGCTTCCCATCATTCTCTATCTCGTAAGTGAAATTCAACACAGAATTCTGCTCAAATGCCTCCTTCAGCTGCTGCAGACGTCTGGCATCAGGTACCTGGGTACAAATGTCGTCAACATACCTGCAGTATAAGGGGCCATGGTACCCGAAAATCCGATGAAAAATGGAATATTTACGATATATTACGAAAAATACTACAACGTTCTGGCAACACTGTGGTTCAAACCGTTTAATGATATCTTGAAAAATAACGTAATTAGAGTCAAATTTCCTGCTGCAACTTTCGTGAATCTGGTCTTCGCGGCGTGAGTGCGCCGCGGGGTATTGTATCTTACGTTGTAGATGTCTTATTTTTCGTAATAGCGTTGAAAATAACATGTTATGCATAAAATGAATATAAACTCACACAAATGGCAACAGTATCGTGTGAGTGAGAGGGTGGTGCCCGTCAGTGACTGCGTGTCTCTCATGGAGAGAGGATGTGTGCTGACGCGCTCACACAATATCTCCCAGAACATGCTATTTTTGCTATTTGTACTGCAATATGACTTACCAAACGAACAAGAGAAAAGCATTGACAGCTAGATGCATGCGAGCTCTCCATACGAGCTGGCCGCAATGCGTAAATCACCAGTCACGAGTGACCGCAGGTAGAGTAACTTGTCGCGCGCGCTACGCAACTCCAACTTTTACAACTAGATCTGCCTTCACAGCCTTTATTTATTATTCAATTTACATGAAACTTGCACATTATATGTAGAGTTTACGCCTCTAAAAACTCTAGTATGTTTTCTTATCTACGTAGATTTATTGATTTTATAAATAATGATACACTTCGTTTTGTTGCATACGTTTTTGGGAAACTTTTAAAAATCTGTATTATTGCACTAAATACATCTGGGATAAAGATCATACTACCAAATCTTTATTATATAGTAAGGTAATAGCGAGTGTCGTAGAAATGATTTTGGTTCACAATTGTGGGCTGTGAAAGGGGGCATATCAAGGTGAAATTAAAAATTGTTCAATTTGCTTATAAATTTATTTATGAAATGGTTATAGAAAGGGCTGCAACTGGTCCAAGTTTCACCATCACACCCTAAACAGAAAAGGAGAACAAAAATACACAACGTATTATGCAACGAATTTTCAACATTTTCAAATAATTTTAGGGACCACATTTGTCAATTAAAATCATTTCTATAACACTCAGATATTAAAATTAGCACATAATAAAGGATTGTAGTGATCAGTTTTATCAATAAAGTGTTTAGTGCAATAATATAATTTTTCAAAGTTACCCTTCCAAAAATATGCAATATATGATGTTTATAAATTTTTATAAAATCAACAAATGGACTTTAGACTAAAATGTCTACTAGGTTTTGTAGAAGCACAAACTCTACATATAAGGTGTAATTTGCATGTAAATTGATTAATAAATGAAAGCTATGAAGTACTTTGAAGTTGTAAATTACTTACCTGAGTAAAATAAGATCAAAGTTCGGCCACCTGTTGCTGAGCTTGACTTCGACAGATTTTGTTCATAATTGGCACCCTTGCAGATAGGCATCCATTGAGCAAGGTGTGCAAGTTCCATGCACATCCCCTGATAACAAACGAAAAAAAAAAAATAAAAAAAAAAAATAAAAAAATAAAAAATTATACATATATATATCCTGCACATACATATTACAATTATTACAAAATACCAAATTATAACACTAAAAGATACTAACCTATTGAAATTGGTCCGAATTGTGGGTCCTCAAGGTGGCACTGCAACACCAGCCACAGCAGTAGATGGCACTGCAACACCAGCCACACCAGTAGATGGCACTGCCACACCAGTAGATGTAGATGGCACTGCCACACCAGTAGATGTAGTAGATGTAGACCGGCCACTGTCGTGGCCGGTCCATACACATCGAGGGGCTGAGGAGTGTGTGTGAGGAGGGTCGAGGCGTGTGGCGGCGGCGTCAGGCCTCTCACAGCTGAGGCGGGGAGGCCGCCTACATCCTCACTTGATATAACTCTCCCTTGTGCTACAGCGGCTCTTTTTCCTGCCAAAGACGGCGACCGCGTGCCAAATTGGCTTCCTTTGTCTTCCGAGTCCTCCGTTTATAGGTCATTGTGCACTAGACGCTACTAAAGCGAGATTTCAGGAGCCAAAATGGAGCGCGCGTCAACACCTCCACTCTCAACAGGACACACCATGTGACTGTAGCTGGGTACCTCACTCACCTTCACTAGGAGACGGTTGCCAATTAGTGTATATTTGTTGTCATATATACATAGTTATTTCCGACGTTATTACGAAAAAATTGACGTTTAGAACGTACGACGCAATACTCTTGGCGCGCCACAGCCGCGGGGCACCGGATTCTGCACAATTACGCATGGAAATGTACCATAAATACTTTAATTTATATCATAACATTATCGTGTTTGCGCCAAAGTGTTGCCAGAACGTTGTAGTATTTTTATAAATTTTTCAAAAATATTCGATTTTTCCGAATTTTTGCGTTTGATATGCCCCCTTAATGCGCTCACACAATATCTCCCAGAACATGCTATTTTTGCTATTTGTACTGCAATATGACTTACCAAACGAACAAGAGAAAAGCATTGACAGCTAGATGCATGCGAGCTCTCCATACGAGCTGGCCGCAATGCGTAAATCACCAGTCACGAGTGACCGCAGGTAGAGTAACTTGTCGCGCGCGCTACGCAACTCCAACTTTTACAACTAGATCTGCCTTCATAGCCTTTATTTATTATTCAATTTACATGAAACTTGCACATTATATGTAGAGTTTACGCCTCTAAAAACTCTAGTATGTTTTCTTATCTACGTAGATTTATTGATTTTATAAATAATGATACACTTCGTTTTGTTGCATACGTTTTTGGGAAACTTTTAAAAATCTGTATTATTGCACTAAATACATCTGGGATAAAGATCATACTACCAAATCTTTATTATATAGTAAGGTAATAGCGAGTGTCGTAGAAATGATTTTGGTTCACAATTGTGGGCTGTGAAAGCAATTGAACATTGTTGAAAAATATTTATTTTTTTTATTTTTTTTTCTCCTTCTCTATTTAGGCTGAGATGCTGAAACTTGGCCTAGGTGCAGCACCTTTCACATGTATCAGGATAATAAATTATGAATACCCTACAACAACTTTAATATTTCGGGGAAAGATGCCCCCTTTTTTTTTATAAGGCGGGTTTCAGGTCCATGTCAACTAAGACCCTCTGCTCGATGGTACCCATGTAGAAGTTCGCAAACAGGACACCTAAGGGAGAACCCATGGCGACCCCATCTACTTGCTCATACATGTGCCCATCTGGGCTCAAGAAGGGTGCCTCTTTAGTGCAGGCTTGGAGTAGTTTCCTTAGAATGTTTTCTGGTATGTCAAAAGGAGAACAAGCCGTATCATGATACACTCTGTCCACCATCATCCAACCCTTTCTCGCACTTTCTTACAGTCAATATTGACTTAGTAAATAAGTGCATATGTGATATACTAATTTATTGTGAATATTTTAGTTTACCTTGAAAAGCTTCATAGAAAACACCGACCTTACCTAACCTTCTTAGTATGTTAAGATAAGCATCTTATTGCTTCGTAATTACAATTATTACTTAACCTATACCTATAATAGGTTAAGTAATAATTGTAATTAAGAAGCAATAAGATGCTTATCTTAACATACAAAAGAAGGTTAGGTAAGGTCGGTGTTTTCTATGAAGCTTTTCAAGGTAAACTAAAATATTCATAATAAATTAGTATGTCACATATGCATGTATTTAATAAGTCAATATTGACTATACGAAAGTGCGAGAACGGGTTGCATCATCCCAATTGTTTCATCCACAAGTATGTTGGTAAACAGTGATTCTACATCCAACGAAGCTCTTATTCCCATGGCCTGTGCTCCCCGCAGTAAGTCAACAAATTCCTTTGGAGACTTCAGGCTGAAAGCACAAGATACATAACGAGTCAGCAAGCCGTTGAGTCACTTAGCCAGTCTGTATGTGGGTGTGAGTATCTGGCTGATGATTGGCCGAAGTGGGTTTCCAGGCTTGTGTGTCTTGACATTTCCATACGCATACCCAGGTTTTTATTCCCCAATAACCTTTGACAAGTTGAGTCCGGATATCTTGGCGTTCACAGTTTCGATCAATCTGTTTACCTTCGTTTTCCATTCGGCTGTAGTGTCGCAGAGGGAGGAAAGATTCGAGGTAACTACAGAAGCACCATACTGTCCCCCGAGCTCAAAGCAGCAGCTAAGAGCCTTCGCAAGAACAAGCAGACAGTTGTCAGGAAAGGTGACAAGTCGCCAATATACGTTATTCTTAAAAAAGACAAATATCAGGTAAAAATGAATCTCATACTCTATGACCAAACTAAATTCCAAACGGTAACGAAGGATACTACAGCCGAATTGAAAACGAAGGTAAGCAAATTGATCGAAACTGTAAACGCTAAGAAATCCGGACTCCACCTGCCAAAAGTTATTGGGGAATACAAACCTGGGTATGCGTATGGAAATGTAAAGACCCACAAGCCTGGAAGCTCACTTTGGCCAATCATCAGCCAGATACCCACACCCACATACAGACTGGCTAAGCAACTCAACGGCTTGCTGACTCCTTATGTACCTTGTGCTTTCAGCCTGAAGTCTCCAAAGGAATTTGTTGACTTACAGCAGGGAGCACAGCCACAAGAATAAGAGCCTCATTGGATGTAGAGTCATTGTTTGCCAACGTAGCTGTGGATGAAACAATCGGGATAATAGCGGACAGAGTGTATCGTGATCCGGCTTGTACTCCTCTTGACATACCAGAAAACATACTAAGGAAACTACTCCAAGCCTGCACTAAAGAGGCACCCTTCTTGAGTCCAGATGGGCACATGTACAAGCAATCTTGAGGTTATTTTGAGATGATTTCGGGGCTTTAGTGTCCCTGTGGCTCGGTCCTTGACCAGAGCTCCACCCCCAGGAAGCAGCCCGTGACAGCTGACTAACACCCAGGTACCTATTTTACTGGTAGGTAACAGGGACATAGGGTGAAAGAAACTCTGCCCATTGTTTCTCGCCGGCGCCCAGGATCAAACCCGGTACCACAGGATCACAAGTGCAGCGTGCTGTCCGCTCGGCCGACCGGTCCGAATAAAATAGATCAGCAAGCTCATGTGGTCGAGACCCCAGTGGGTGACCCCACACACTGACCATGACTCTTCCTTAGTAGATTAGCAAGTAGATAGGGTCGCCATGGGTTCTCCCTACGTGTCCTATTTGCGAACTTCTACATGGGTACCATCGAGCAGAGGGTGTTAGTTGACTTGGACATGAAACCCGTTATATACAGCAGGTATGTTTATGACATTTTTACACAGGTACCTAATGCCAGACGTCTGCAGCAGCTGAAGGAGGGATTTGAGCGGAATTTTGTGTTGAGTTTCACTTACGAGATGGAGAATGATGGAAAGCTGCCCTTCCTAGATGTAACAGTCACAGAAAGGAGCGAAGGCTTCCACACTGCACTCTCCCCCTCACTCTCAAGAGAGAGAGAGAGAGAGAGAGAGAGAGAGAGAGGGAGGGAGGGAGGGAGGGAGGGAGGGAGGGAGGGAGGGAGGGAGGGATTAGGGAGGGAGGGAGAGAGAGAGAGAGAGAGAGGGAGTGAGGGAGAGAGAGAGAGAGAGAGAGAGAGAGAGAGAGAGAGAGAGAGAGAGAGAGAGAGAGAGAGAGAGAGAGAGAGAGAGAGAGAACATATGTTTTGAGACTTTAATCTCTCACGAAATGACAATATATTTTTACTATTATTGATTACTACCTGGTCGACAATTTAGTTTTGGGGAAGGTCGTTCTCTTGCTAAACCTCTCCGCTATGTGGCATCAGGCACTGGATGATTCCAAAATAAGTTGTGCTGTGGTGCTGGACACTTCAGGAGCCTTTGACTGGGTATGGCACTGAGGATTGCTAGCACGGTTTCATACACTTGGTATTTCAGGCTGCATGATTGACTCTTTGATGTGGAACGCCTACATCAAAGATTTATAAATCCTCATCCATGAAGCTCAAGCCTATGTTGATGACTATAACCTTCTCATATGGAAAAGAAGAAATGCCAAGTGATACGAGTTTATTAATTTCCACCTTGCAGCAATATCTACCTGCGGAAGGCCACAGAAAGTCACATTTGCGGCAGAAAAAACATAGGAGTGAATGATAACTAGACAACATACACTTCCGATCCTCTCGGACGTAGGTTCGAACCCTCGTCACGGCCCTTGTGGATTTGTTCACTAGACAACATACTATTGCAAATAGGACAAGTATACAAATGAGTAGAAGAAACTAATTTTCAGTGACGAAGTTGACATCTCGATAAAGAAGTTTGCCTCTTCCATGGCCAAGAAAAGTCACGCGCCTTATGGCAAATATCATAACATATGAGAGCAGGGGCTGCAAGGCCTTATCTGAGGCCCAAGTTCTCTCCCATCATGAGTATGCACTACACTCCTGGGCCGCCTGACCATCGTTTATCACAATTTTAGACGAAGTGGAGAACCGAGAGAGATCACAAACCAAGACTCTTTCTGGCTGGACAGGTCGGCATATCAGAGCCGTCAGCTTCACAGGGATATTGGCGGTCTTATTGCTATGTACACGTCAAATGTTCTCCAGGTTACCCATCTGTTCCGTCTTCTTGAACAACCAGAAGTTGACGATCAAAATACTAGAAGCTATAGCCGCTGTGCCGTTCTCAAGCACTTTCACCCCATCAGCGATCATTCATTCCTAGGTTGACTCATATTTGGAACACGTTTGCTCAACGTATTAAACATGGGAGTAGTGTAAAGTACGACTAGAACCGCGCGCACCAGCTGCCAGCTGGTACTCCATGGAGTGCCAGCCGACAGGTGGAGCGCAGGTGTCTAGTCGCACAGGTTTTTGGGGGAATTTCCCGGAAGTTTTGGCGTGTTTCGGACGCGTGTGAGCGTCCGATGTTTGGGTATGTGGTCATGAAAGAGGGGAGGTCATGTTGATGAGTGCCAGGTGGTGCGCGAGGTCAACGTCACAGCGCGGGTGTCTAGTCACAGGGGTTTGGGAATTTCCCGGAAGTTTGGCGCGTGGCGGACTTGAGTGGCGGGCGAGCAGGTGCGGTCCCCCACCCCGCGCGCGCGGGTCTAGTCCTCGGGGGTTAAGGTAAGTGGTCAGGAAAGATTGGAGATCTTGTTGTGTGAGAGTAAGTGGTGGAGTAAGAGGAAGGAGTGAAATGAATATGTGTGTTTAGCAAGTGATAGAGTAAGAAAATAGAAGGAAGATGGAGGAAGGAGTAAAAGAGTTGATCGTGAGTTAGTGTGTAGATGAGAGGAGAAGGCAGCACGGCCTGTTCTGTTGTTTTGGGATGGGAGCTGGATGGAGTTTCCCCTTCGTCTGGAGAGAGTGCTCTGGGCCATTATGTGGTTAGACAAACCCATTGACTCCCCTACAGGAAGGTCTTAAGTGATGTTTGTAAGAAATGCATGGAAAAGACACGGGACTGTTGTCTTCAGAGTGGTGATGTTCGCCCCACGGCGGGTCCTCTTACACTGGATTCGTTAAGGAAGGGGAGCGAAGTACATACGACAGACCCACACCTGTCAGCCATCAATCATTCACTCCCACCCCCATCCCCACCCGCTCCCATACCATCAACCATTGTTCTGTGCAAAACCTTTTAGTATGTGTAAGCTCTATCGTAACGTGATCAACATGGTGAGAGCAATAACGAGGGAAAAGTAAACACATTATATAAATTTTATTTCTTTATTAAACACTTAAGCGATTTACAACGATAATAATAATAATAAGACTTCTTCTTGGTGGTTTAGCTAGCAGACAGTTGTAGAAAGACCTTCATTCAGTCCATCGAACCTTCCCAACACGATAGTCAAGCAGTAAATCTGTAGAAAGTGGAAAAGGTTATAAGTTTTGTTGTTGTCAATGTTGTAAACATAAATACAGACATTATTGTGTTCATCATTCAATCCTAACATAAAGTATTACTCACCGCACCATCATCCTAGCCAACTTCGTCACACAGCGTTTCACACTCAGCATCACTACCGTTTAAGCAGAATGTTTGCTTACACACAGGCATTTTCATCTGAGCGTAATTGAATTTCAACACTTTTTCATCATTCTTGCGAAAATGACCATATTTAAACGCTTCATCAAAGTGAAGCAGGGCGGCCTCTAAGCCTAGTCTGCAAAAATGATAGGCAAAATAAACGGCGTAATTCCCACAGAAGTAACTATTCAAGGATTGAATCCTTTTCTTCATAATATATAGGGTATAGTCTTGGAAGTAGGACATAAACTCTTCGAAATATCTTGAATACGTTCCTATTGCAGGATTGGCATAGCTGTCTAGTATAACTAACTCGCTTCTACCTTCATCCTTATTTACATAGAATGTTATCCAATGGCCCATTTTATTACGAGAACCCGAGTCCAGAGTGTTCATTATGAACACCACAGGTCTTTTTTTATGTATTTTTGTCAGTATTTTCCAGACGTCATCAGCTAGGAAACATCCTAGATAGTCTACCCTAGCACCTAAATTACTTCTGATAGCCTCATTTATTTCCAAACAATTCATATTAGTATTTTATCCTCGCGTATCGCAAATAACGCGACGATCCGCGTTAATGCTGATCACACCCGTTGTAGCCCCATAAACTAGAATGACTTTATTTCTAGCTACTCCGCGTTTAAATTCCAAAGCGATCCTCAGATTACCACTTTTTTCAATTGGGATGGTGTCATCGATATCCTCGGGTTGTAAATTAAAGGCCAGTATGGTTCCACCATTCACATATGTGTCATAAGATAATATATTGTCTTTATCGAAGCCTAAGGCTTGTAATGCTGTGTAATACAACTTGGCGCAGTTATGAGGGAAGTCACACCCAATATTGACAATATTAGTGCTATTCTGGGATATTAATACTTTACTAAGCTCGCAGTTTTCCAAATAAAGCGGGTTGCGATTATATGCACCAGACACTGCCTCCATATCAAGGATGATCATATATAAATGTTCTGGTATAACAGTCCCCCACGGCTGGTCCATTGTTATAGAGCGTTGACCCGTGCCCAATATATACGTTTTGTATAAAGTTTTATTAAAAGTATACGTAATAGGAGAGTTGTTCTGCACCATGGCTTTATTAATGGCTACTAATCCTTCAGGGTATGGCAATACCCGATCCACCCATAGACGTGTAGACTTGATATTATATTTAAAATTAGCGTGTTCATTATCGCTGAGTATAAGCCACTTATCAGGTTGAAGTTCGAGCCGCACCCTGATGTCCACATTATCCAAAACGTATTCACTAACGGATGTGACATCCAGCATTAGTTTAAAACATGTATTCACGCCACTCGTTTTCATATCAGTCATCCGTTGCTTCTCATTAGCCGAGGCATTAGTGAAATAACCAGCTTCAATTTTACCAGGATCAACTCGGTTAAAAAACTGTGACAGTTTATCATAGCGGTTAGCCTTACACCCAGAAATCGTAGATAATAACTTTACGTATGACCAGAATGAGAATAATGAGCTGGTTTCAACTACTGTTTCGTTTAAATACACAATAGCGGATTTGAATAGAGTTTGCGATAATCCATTCACCAACGATGCGTTTTTAGCATCTCCTAAAGGCGTTATTCCATCTTCTTCGGTTAGATCAATAGTCAACTCCAAAGCTATAGATGATAAATCCACCAGTTGACCATTCACTCCCTTGATGATGAATTCCAGATAAGTGTCTGTAAACTTATTATTGACCCCAGAATTCACAGGTAATACATCCACCGTTTGTCTGCTGGCGATTGTTGATTCTACCAATCGAGGGGAAAATACTTTAGGAAAGGCTTCACTAACAGCAGCTGTATAGTGTTCTAATGGCACCTGGAGGCCCAGAGCGTTATATCCGGCCATGTTCGCGCTTTAGACAACACCAACCGAGTGAGAAGAAGTTATGACAACACATCATTATATTTCGCTTTAATAAAAAGTTTGATGTTTACTAATTTTTTTGTTTGTTTATTCTTTTTCTGCACTCTTCCGCCCATCATTTGCTTCCCCACTCCTTTCAATGTTTCAACTCCGCGTTTCTTAAGAGATTGTTTGAAAGTTTGTTTGTCATTATTAATGTCGTCTAGTACGTTCTGCCCCAAGCTAAGCGCAGCCGGGGCCAGAGTCCTCATGATAAAGGGCGCTGCTCGACGCGCTATCCCGCTTAAAAAGGAAAATA
The DNA here is from genome assembly GCF_040958095.1 of Procambarus clarkii. Classification (NCBI taxonomy): domain Eukaryota; kingdom Metazoa; phylum Arthropoda; class Malacostraca; order Decapoda; family Cambaridae; genus Procambarus; species Procambarus clarkii. The sequence goes on from NC_091156.1 coordinate 50,050,023, forward strand.
TTCCTCCTCCTCGCGTATAACGTCTACTACTGTTGAAAATCCGTATATCATCAGTCCCTCCACCTCTAGGAGGGGTTAACAGAATGTATAATTCCTCAACAGAGGGAGGAATAAAGTGGACACGCATTTCTCCGCTTGTTTCAGACGAATGAGGAGTGTCGGGAAAGCATTGGTGTTATATACCTCCTGCAACGGGGCGTACATGTAAGACTGCTATGGTGCACCCACGTTCATCAAAATGTATGGGGTTACCATCTTGATCCCTAATAGTGATGCTGACGCTATCTATCATGTTAGTGTTAAGACGCACATATAGTTTTTTATTGTTGCTGTTATCACTTCCATTTAGGGAGATTACATCCAAAATATTTACAGGCTGGTTTCCATATCTAGTAGAAGAGATTCTATCGCAATAAACACACAGAATATCAACTCCTCCTCTAGGCATTGGCGGGAATAGACATGTGTTAACTACACTCGAGGCGTACTGACGTTTTGCGAATATGACATATTCTATTTCTGGAACTACGCCCAACACTTTCCCAAAAGCGGTTCCAAATGATAATGTAACTCTACTGATGTTTTTATGCCCCGTTGCAGAGCTAATATTCTCATCACTAATCACAGTAGTGAACTTGTTTCGATTGGAGGAAGAATCATATTTAATAAAATGCGTTCCATATTTAGCTGAAAATTGTTTTAATGACTTTCCTAAAAAACTCAGTTTAGCATTACTTGAAAATATGGCCTCTATTTCTCTATTAATCGTGGTATTAATTTCTTTTATAGTTCCGGCTAAAACATCAGATGATAATAAATGCTTTGAATGCATGTATTTCCCCTCGCTCACTTTCTCATACGTAACGCCTACACGTATATATGCCTCGGGATTATCACGCTTAATAACGTAATGTGAAGTGGGGAGGAGTAATTTTTGTAGACACATTTCATAACTCCTCCTGGGATCTAATTCTAGCTGGTTAAACAATCGATTTTGGAAAGATGCGGGGATGTTATTGGGGAATAAATGCGTATCTGATACACTGGTGGCGTATATCACGTGAGTGTCCATCGCTCTATCTCCTTAGACCGCTTTTTGTCTAGTAAAGCCATCTACACATTACACGTTCATTTATATACACTCACCTGCTAATATACAATCCAAGAAGCTTTCCTTTTACTGTGAGGATCAATCTTGACAGATGCCTTTCTCTTAACAGACGGAGGTTCATACACTTGACTGCTTGCCGTAGTATTACGGAATAAATCTCGCGATGTAGATGTTAGTGTGAAAAACAGTTGAGCAATGGGGAGTTTATCCGGTAGAAAAACAGATTTAAGCACAGTCATTTTATGTATAATGTCATTAATTATATGTATGCCAGATACTGGAGCCAATACATTTCCATTCAGATCCCAACGAACGATTCCAGTAGCATCATAATGGTTTAGCAAGGATCTTGCATATTCGTGATCTCTCACTTTCAACTTCAAATCTATTAAATGTTTTATGGAAGGGTTGGTATGCAGCTGAGGAGGAGGAGGAGGCGGTTTGACAGTAAGTTGACGAGCAACAGCTTTCACAGTGGGGTAGGCAGGGCTGTGTGCAGCTTTCCGGTTGTCCACTATTTTACGCGGTACGAGATAAAAGGCTTTCATTTTACTTACTGAACAACCGTGTAATTAAACTAGCCGCAATCGGTAAAATAATGGATAAAATACTGCCTCCTCGTTTGCTGGTTAATATCTGTTTCTTAGTTGACACAGAAGGTTTCTTACAGGCTAGTGACCGAATAAGCAATTTATATTTTTTCAACTTTTTAACGACCTTGTCAGGCACGGGCAATTTTTTTTTTAAAAAGTTATTAAAAATTTCTGATAAACAATTTATATGTGGTTTCTTCAATTTTTCAATCAACTGCTTTCTCGAGGAATACTGAAGTTTTGATAATAGTTGGATCAATTCCTTGTATTTATAAACTAAGGGTTTCTTCATTATAAATGTAATATCTCAGCAGCATCAATCCATTGATCGAATGATCGATCATAACCTGCGTACCTAACTTTATACTGGAGTTTGCCAGAGACTCTGCGTTGTCCCAATACCTTCTCAATATTAAAGGTTTGAGGCAAATGTGTTGGTGTTAATTCTTGTTTATAGAAGCCACCATCAATTTCTTCCCCATTCAGATCTTTTAGAAAGTATAAAGGGATGGGTTGTCTCCGATCAATACGTGTAACTGTAAAGATCTCGCGGGTGTTCTGCTGCTTAAACCCTTTCTTAAACTTGGAAATGCGATCAGATAGCGTGATGCGTACTGTATCACCAACACTCAGTCGAGGAATGACAGCTCTCTTTGTTTTGCTCGGGCTTTTATACATTAAATCAAATTGTTTGGCGTGTTCGCTGGGCGATGATAGAGCGTGCACCTCCGCAGGTGTCTTCCCCTTCAATCCTCTGTGTGGGGTTAAATTATATGTTTTCACAATATCTGGTAGAGCCTGCATGTATTTTAAAGTGTTGCGCGCCGTCATAAACTTGTAAAGTTTACCTTTTAAAGTACGTATGAACCGCTCAGCGATTGAAGCTTTAGTCTCCTGAGAAAATACACTATATAACCGTACTTTCCTTGCTGCCAGCATTTTTTTCATAGTGGCGTTATAAAATTCTCCACCTCGATCAGAATTAATTTTGCGCACTCCTTGAGAATGAGGTGAATCTAGAATTAAAGCTAGAGCATTAGTGGTGCTTTTCCCATCCTTAGCGCGTAAGGGTACTACTTGGGCGTACCTGGAGAAAATATCTACGCATACGAGTAAATATTTCACTCCATCATTATGTTTGTCCAATAAACTCATCTCGGCCAAGTCTATAGCTTGAAATAGTCGTGGTTTAGGGCTTAACACCCGACGCCGAGGGAATTTATGTGGTTGTAAATAATGCAACGTATAGGAGTCAGAGCTTTTCAGATAGTCCTTTACATCGGCTAGAGTTATACTAGAGTTAATTAATTTGGCGGCCTTATACAATCTCTGTACCCCTCCAAGCCCTCCGCTAGATGAGGGATCGTTATATACTCGTTCCAGTACATCTTTCTTGCTCACCATTGGTAAACTATCTCATAGGGCGGTTCGTGAACAATATTACCGCGTAATGTTATCGTAGATGGAGTGTTCGAGCCCAGATCTACTAGCAAATAGCCATAGGGCTGGCTAATAACTTGCTTATATAACTCTACAAATTTCTTTGAATCCACTTTCCCAAATATTTGTCGTCCGAGTGTTTCAATTTGTGACAGATCTCGTGATTTAACCAATATGAAATGAGAAGCATTTAAACTAATATTCCTAGAATATTTACCAGGAAAAAAATATATTTTGTGTAATCAATATGACGGAAACCGTGAAATGTCTGCCCCTAGTAAATATGTCTGATACGATTTTTGAATTCGCAGACTCTGTAAAAAGGTCATCGTAGATTACTAAGATATGCGAGTCATTATCTACTCGCTCTTCCACAGGATCAATAATGGTTGAATGCTCGATCAGCTTCCCTTTAATTTGTGGATCTGATCGTAATTCAGAGTAACCTCCTCCGCATATGATTATTGAGGAGAACTTGTGTTGATACTTCCTTACAAGTTTACTGCACAAGTAGGATTTTCCGCTGTTTGAATAACCAGCAATAATAACACGAGATGGTTCTCTGAAAATATCTAGATGTTCCGCATGGATTATATCATAGGAACTGTCCATGATTAATGCTTCGTTAAGACTGCTAAAAACTAAGGAACTGAGGTGGTATTTATACAAACATAGTCATTTACAGGTGTTTATTCACATATTTTATGTACAGCAACAACATTTTTAAAACTAAACATAGTTCTTACAGTTCACAAACAATGATATTAAACAGCATAGTTCTTACAGTTCACAAACAATAATATTAAACATCATATTTTAAAACTAATCATAGTTCTTACAGTTCACAAACAATAATATTAAACATCCTATTCATTTAGTATACAAAGTTCTAGTCATATGAGGCATCCATCTTAATACTACCTAACAATTGTACAACATAAAATCTAGCGAGGGTTGAATAGTTTCTGAGCTGTAGCATCGCGTTTGCTCCAGGGATGGAATATTGGGTAGAGTCTCTGTGCTTGCTCTACTTCCTCCTCCTCCATAAACACTTCTTCCATCTCCTCATCCTCCTCCTCTCTCACTTCTACATCCATCTCATCATCATTGTTATTGGGAATATCAGGATGACCATACGCTAGGGACTGTGTGGGGCTTAAAATGTAGCGTTTATCGTCAAATGCTGACAATCCTCTGCAGGTAGTGCGACATGTACAAATCTTTCCTTGCACGTTGCGTATAGATCTCGACACATACCTGATTGAAGTGTTTGTTTCAAGAGTGTGTTGAAATGAGTCATGTGAGAGTTTCTCTTGTAGATGGTATGGTACGCCCTTACACTTACAAGTGTGCTCCCCATCATGTGTGGTGAACGAATATGTTTTAGGTCTGAGAGCAATTAACTGGTTAATAATCTTAGAGCCTATTTCAGACTTGAGCAATCCTAGTTCACCTTCTCGCGCTTTAGAGTAGGATGGATGTGTGTCATTAAAATTACTAAAATCCATACAGTCGAAGAGAGGAGACTTATTCAACTCTTCAAACACATCCTGGCAGTCCAGTTTAATGATGAAAGAGTCTGTGTCTGTATATAACAGACTCGCTTTATCCCCATACGCAGGTTTGACAACATCATACCAGAACTCATAGAGTCGCCTCTTAGCAATTTGAAGTATATGATAACCCAGATACGTAGGAGTGTTGACTAGGAGAGACTTCTGCTTGATAGTACATATCACACGATCCTTACTTAACAAAAGACTCCGCTTGAAGAATGGGTTTCGAGCATGTTTCAGGAAATGACTACGATCTGTGACCAAATAGTGTTTGTTCCCATATTTAGATACATCTGTGAGACTCTTTCCATATATAGAGTTTGATACGAGTTTGAAAGCCTTTTTTTTTATCGCGCATTTGGTACTGGCTCGTTCACGAACATTGGTTTCAATGAAGTCTTTAAGGTAACTCTCCTGCTCGAATTCGTAGATGTCGTGAACTTTAGCTACTTCTAATCCAATGCGCATGAGCAACTGTAACAAGTCCAGACTAATGAGGTAGTCTTTCTGAGGAAGGTGAGAAGCAATTAATTTAGTGTTGTTTTTAGGCAGCCCACGACTTTCTTCTGTAAGAATATTCTTACTGTAGGGTGAAATGTGTTCCTCAGTAATGCATGTATGTGAAAGAACTAGGGGCAGTTCATCTGTATACCTTGCCACCTCAGGTCGGACCTGCAGTGTATCACACAACACCCAATATCCCTTGGCCCCGTCACATGGGATATTCTCCAAACCTTGCTCCAGCAGTACGTCACGCTCATTGTGTGTCAGTTTCCGGATCCCACCCCGAGGGAGTAGTTCAGTCATACACGCCCCGTAAAGACTATTAAAGTCTAAGTAGATGATGTAGCTACTATCTTCCCCTAGATCTAAGCCTGTGTGCCTGTTCTCCACATTCGTGTACTGTCTCGTCACACTGGTGAACCCACCTCGGAGATTCCGACGAAGTAAATCATATAACATTGGGTCTGACACAACATCAAGTTGAACTTTCGATTTAAGCAAGAATGCATCCCAAGCAAATGAGGGTAGAGAAATGTAGTGTGAAATGTCTAATTTGTAGAGAGCAAGCATGGTGTCTCGCCAGACTGTGAACACATCAGCTAGCAATCCTGTGTCCACTTTGAGGTAAAGGAGTAGATACTCCCCTATGTTACGACATTTAGCCAAATCAAAAATTTCTAAGGCTTGTTTATAATCTGTTTCTGACAACTCTTCGTCTTTTAGTGTATTATAAAACTTATCACGAGAAGGGAGTTGTGGTTCATCTAACACAGACATAGAGGATAAATAATCATAGCAGAATGATTGTTTACCCGTGAGCAGTTTTGGGATGGCCGCTTTATTTACCCCTTTTAACATAGCCAAAGTGAATGTGGTAGGTTTCCCACTATCAATATGATCCTTGGCTATTCTTCCTAGCGAGCCGTTGAGAAGGGCTAAACTATCCAAAAATCTTAAGTTGTTCACATCAACTTTCATAAATTTAAATCCATCCTTGGCTAATATATCTATTTCACTTCCTGGTCTATCTCTCATCTCGTTTAGGATTACTCCTAAATCATAGGAAGCGTTGTGTGAAAATGTGTATAGGAACTTGTATGAATTTACACACTGCAAATTACATCTATCACAGTAAGCTGCTTGATAATTGTGGAATCTTACTGTGTGGTCGTGATGACGGACTTTGATTACATCTCCATTAAAAGGTTCATCACAGAGTTCACAGGCTGTTTTTGTCTCAAATAGTGCCTGTTGTTGCTGGGACATGTGAAGTTCATAGGATGCTAACCCCTTCTTGATTCTAGCCCATGACGCTTCTAGCGTGGTTATAAAGTGATTGGCCGCATCTTTACCCAAATAAGTATCTTTCTCAACAATATTCTTCTGCCTGTCAATGATAATGTATGCATACGCCACTGCGTTGTGTCGTGTTTCTATCATTCCCTTAGGGTTCGAGCGGTCTAGCATGCACTCAAAGTCATAAAAGCACATGTGACTAGGACCATAACCCCGTCCATAGTTACGGAAAGTAATCTTCCTCTCTGGTGGGTAGAATTTGAGAGTTTGATGTACTTTGCATGTACTTTCATGACTCTGCATGCTATCTGCTGGGAGTGATATTAAACAACAATGACAGAAGCTGTGTTGCCTTGGGATGTGCTCTGGATTGCTGCTCATATTACGTACATATTGGTTAAAATCCTTAATTAATACTAAATGTTGAGCTTCCAACATCAGCAATGGTATGACATCTGTATATCCTCCTCTTCCCTTCCTAGCCAGTGTAATGTAGTGTCGTTGTTGTCGTCTAGCATTTTCATCTCTTTCTAGTGAATAGATGAATATACTGACTTTATTCATTTTCTCTACCTTGAGAATATCCTCAAACGTCACTGCAGAACTGACATCTGCTGGCCAATTCATGTGTCTGAGACACCAACTAGCATTCACAGATCTAGCGCGAATATTATCTAGGTGCATTCCCTTAGCTAAACATTTATAAGCTGCAACACACTGCATAAGGCAAATATCAGCCTCTCCCTCTGGATTGAAAACCAATTTTTTCCCACGCAAGCCTTCAGGATAGTCTACATGCGAGCCTAATCTTATCGGATGTTCTATCTGACCACAGTTAATGTAAAACCCGGTGAGCCGCTCAACCAAGACATTGGACCCTTCCTTCGCTTCCAGATATTGGGATATTTTCTCTGTCAATTCATCAGCCCAAAAATCAATAAGAGTTTCTACTTCCTCTAGAGTAATTCTTTGCCCCTCACCTCGTATGGGAAAGCCGTCGTTATTTATAGGATCCAATAGATTATCCTCACCGTCTTGTTGTACATTTAAATTTCTCACAATTAGAGTGATGTCTGGGTAAATTAGGAGGAATGGGTGTCGTGGAGAGAAAAGGGATCGAACCTCATTAATGAAAAAATCCCTGTATGTTCTCAGATAGAGTCCTGGTGAGGTGTTAACATGTTCTGGTATGGAGAATGAAAGCCGGACGTAGCTGCCGTTATAGTTGTCAATTCGATCCAGCAACTGAGGTTGAATTTCTAGCGCAGGTGGAGGGGAGGGGGAAAGAGGTGGAGGGGGTGATGGGATAGGGCTGGGAGGGGTGGGGGGTGGTGATAACCCTCCCCCTCCGAGATGAATGGGTGAGACCGCTGGCTCAGCTACTACGCCAGACGGTGCTAATAAGTCAGAATTGACAGACGCTGGCGGGTCAAGGTCACGGTCTGCTGAGCTGTCGTCTGAGTCACTGTCTGAGATGAAAATGGTACGATTCTCATCACTGCTGCTACTGCTGCTGCTGCTGCTGTTGCTGTCATAGCTGTCGCTGTTTGATTGGGGTATGGGGCTGGGGGAGGAACGGGGGGTTGAGTGGGCGGGTGAACGAGTCCTCCTCCCCTCCCTGTGAGAGCCGGAAGTGGCTACTGTCCGCCCTGCTGTGACACTCTCACTGCCACTGCTGCTGCTGCAGCTGTCGCTGGATGCCAAATCTATGCACAGCGGTGTGTCGTCTGTAAAAAAAAAAAAGAAAACATATTATCTCAAGAAAGAATGAAGCATATATATATATATATTATGAGGTAAGGGAACAGACTAGTGTGGATAAATATGTTTAGGAAATAGACTGAAATCAGACAGACAGTAATAATAACTTACTTATGTCCTGGTGAAGGGGTTGAGCAGGTGAGTGTGTATGAATTCGTAACATCGTGTTAACAGGGGGCGATACGGTCTCGTAGCCTCCCATCTGGCAGCGTGGCTGAGCCTGATGAAGGGGTGGGGGGTGGCCGCGAGTGAGATGTGCACTCCTTAGCTCAGTGTGTGAGGAATGGGGTATAGGCTCGATGACGTCGATCTGTTCCCTCCGTCGATTGAGGTAGGGATTATAACCTGAAATGGAACAAATGATATTCAGCACGGGTGAATGGGGAAAAATATGTTTATTATTATGCATGTGTGTTCGCTTGCAAGTGGATGAAATACAGATACGAGAAGTGTATTTTATATGCTACCTACGTTTATGTGAAGTTTCATTCCGGCGATGACCTCCTCGCGGGGCGGGTGAGCAATATGGACACTTCACGGTTTTGTAAACTGAAATTGGAAAGAACATATTTAACTGTGTGGAATGTAATAGCTCGAATGAGAAAATATTCTCACACTATAGTAGTTTACACGCGATATTTCACCTGTGGATGACGTAAAATGAACTGTGGAATATTAAATATGAATAACACTCACGGTTATCACAGAAAATCTGCTGACATCGCTTGCATTTGATGTCGTAATGTCCTAGGGGCGGTTTTTCACAGCTAGCGCATTGCAGTCGACACACTTGATTCGGTGATGGAATATAAAACACTCCGCATTTCATGCATGCTGTAGAGCTTCGCCTTTCCATGACATGGAGCTGTATGACGCGTGTGTAGCGGATGAAGTCTCGCAGGGAACTGGCGGGGCGTTTGAGTGTGAGGGGAGTGAAACGACCTGGGTCAATGAGAAGTGATTGATGGGTGACAGGTGAGGGTCTGTCTGTCTGTCGGCAGGAGTAAGTACCTCGCGCCTCCTTACCGGAATCCACAGTGTATGGGAAGTCGTCATGGGACGAACATCTCCACTCTTCTAAAGACAACGAAAACCTTTTAGACAAATGACCCAAGGGAATGGCCAACTTCTGCAGGAGAGTGCTCTCTCACCCCTCAACACTTGCGACTTCCTGTAAGGGGAGCTAATGGTATGTCTAACCACGTAATGGCTCAGAGCACTCTCTCCAGACGAATGGGAAGCTCCATCCAGCCCCCATCCCAAAACAGCATAACAGGCTGTATTGCCTTCTCCTCTACACACTAACTCACGATCAACTCTTTTACTCCTTCCTCCATCTTCCTTCTATTTTCTTACTCTATCACTTGCTAAACACACATATTCATTTCACTCCTTCCTCTTACTCCACCACTTACTCTCACACAACAAGATCTCCAATCTTTCCTGACCACTTACCTTAACCCCCGAGGACTAGACCCGCGCGCGCGGGGTGGGGGACCGCACCTGCTCGCCCGCCACTCAAGTCCGCCACGCGCCAAACTTCCGGGAAATTCCCAAACCCCTGTGACTAGACACCCGCGCTGTGACGTTGACCTCGCGCACCACCTGGCACTCATCAACATGACCTCCCCTCTTTCATGACCACATACCCAAACATCGGACGCTCACACGCGTCCGAAACACGCCAAAACTTCCGGGAAATTCCCCCAAAAACCTGTGCGACTAGACACCTGCGCTCCACCTGTCGGCTGGCACTCCATGGAGTACCAGCTGGCAGCTGGTGCGCGCGGTTCTAGTCGTACTTTACACTACTCATGGGATATCAAGACAGCTGACCAGAAGGCTTTGCCACATAGTTCGCTCCTGATTCATCCTGTTCCCTACATGACTGTTGCTCAGCATTAAAGTTCAGTTATTTATAGTGGATAATAAATATAAAGGCTAACCAAAAATGAGTTTCCTGGGACAGGTCTCAAATGTGGTGATGCAGGATAACAGCTCGATCTTAGCTTGCTGTATCACGAGGAACTTGAGCACAATTCCTAGTGAATCCTAATTTTAGTTTAACACGAGAGACAGAGATTGAGAAATAGAGAGAGATAGATAGACACACTCATAGATGGAGATAGATAGTTATCAAAACATAACACACAGACAAAGAGAGCTATAGAGAGACAGATATAACTGTAAAATATATGTCCATAATGTATGCCTTCATAGTTTTAACATAAACTAAACAAGAGGCAGTTTACGAGTATAATGAACCAATCTCGCGGTCAGGGGTTCACCGCGCCGATGGAGTGTTGGGAGCCTTCGTGGTGCGGGAAGCTGGGCAGCTACAGTCCTATGATGTCGACAGCGCGGCTCACGTCCTCATCCTCCAAGACTGGCTCAACGAGTCCACTCTGGAGAAGTTCGCCGGCCGTCTCTACAACGCCGATGACGACTTCGCCAGTAATATTCTCATCAATGGCAAGGGCAGGAATCTTGCAGTCAAGGTAACTCATGCAAACCACAAATGCTTCTATAATAATAATAATAAAATATTATGATCCTCAGCCTTTGAACATCAGCAATAAGAATAATTTAGACTCAGCTTCTTTGCATTCATTAAATTTTCAGTTGTAAATCTACTAACATTTCAGCTTTCATTACATAGATAAAGATTGACTGTAACATACTTGTTTCTGTTACGAGTCGAGCTGTATTCTCCTCTCCCATCTGTAACTCCCAAAATCCCCCCCCCCATTATATATTTATGATTGTAGCCCAGTTTTGGTTTATAACTCCTAGGGACTGGACGGTAGAGCGACGGTCTTGCTTCATGCATGTCAGCGTTCAATCCACGACCGTCCAAGTGGTTGGGCACCATTCCTTCCCCCTTCATCCCATTCCAAATCCCTATCCTAATCCCTTCCAAGTGCAATATAGTCGTAATGGTTTGGCGCTCTTCCCCCCCCCCCCCCAGATAGTTCCCATCCCTTCCTACTAATTCAATTCCTAAAGGGAGGCGAGATGCCACAAAGTGAAAACATTTGTGTTTTAAGTTCAAACTTAAAACACAAATGTTTTAATGGTGATGAATGAAATGATGAAATGATGAATGGGGAAGAGGCGCGAGAGTGACTCCACCATAAATATAAAATTAAGTTATGCCTAACAATTTATTTTGCTCATTCTCTAACAAATTTTACATTGAAAATGCCAATACTAAGCTAAAGGCACCTGAAGAAATGAAAGGGATAAATTGAAGAAATTTTTACGAACTTCCTTAAACATTGCAACCGCTGACATCAGTGAACATATACGCATATGGACAGAAAAAAACGACACAGACGAACACAATCTCCCAGCTTCCAGGGAAGATTGTGCTACTACTGCCTGCAGAGGTGCAGTTGCTCTACTACTACTGCTGCCGGCTGAGGGGCAGTTGCTCTACTACTACTGCTGCCTGCTGAGGGGCAGTTGCTCTCCATACGTCGCTACTCCATACTCCGACGATGTAGTCGGGTTCGTAACACTGACTACTTGTCCATCGATCCAATAATTGTGTCATTGGTGCGATAGTTAAGTGTGACTGACTGCTTGTCTTTTGATCCTGATTCCTTTGTGTGGGTAAAAGAATGAGCGGCTACTTAGAGTGTGTAGCAACTGCCTCTCATGTGGGGAAGATTTGCAAGACCGCATCCACATCACCCTTAAAAATATATTGTGGGAACCGACCTGTGAGATTTATATTTATTTAATTTATATGAATTTATATTGAATTTATATTTACGTTAATTTATATACTTCGATAGCAATTTGTATGATGTTAAGTGGACTGTATTTCTGCAATAATCTCTTAATCTCACAAATCGATCCTCTACACATTAGGGGGGGTTTAGATTAATTAAATTTATATGCAGCCAATCAAACTACAGTATTAACTACATACATTGAAAAGGTTCCTTATCTTATAGTACAGCAGGTTAGTCCACCAGGTATAACTAGGGTGTAGACACCAAATTATCCTCTTTGAGGTAGCTTCCATCACCCAGTAACTGGTGCACAAAGTCTTGCTTCCTCGTCTTGACCTGTCAAAAGGGCGCTAGCTGTAAAGCCAGATACCTATATATGACAAGCTATATCAGAGAAAACACTGTACATGGAACCTTAAAGACCTGGCTTAATTACCTTTAGTTTGAGGCTATCTCGTGCTCTAAGCGGCGAACCCTACCCAATGACATTAATGGCCACTAATGATAGATAATGGGTTTCGGAAAGAACACTTAACTTGATTTGTTGACAGCGTGTTGAAGATGGTACACCTTTGGTTTCCATAACACTACGTCCAAGTAAAATTAACAGGAGCCGTATTTACTCCCGTGTGCCTCTGGTCTTAGTATAAACAATGTCTAACACTCCATACTATTGACGCTACTGGCCGACATTGTCCAGATATGATAGGAGCCAAATTTGCTCCACACGTCTCGGAGGTGACAATAACAATGGCTGCCCCTCCTTCCTCACTGACGCCTAGCTTACATTGTCCAGATGTCAATAAGTGATAGAAGGGTCACATTTACTCTACTTTAATATTGATAATTAAGTTAATTTATATGAGATGTTTTTCTGATGGTAAAGTCCAAAGACTAATGTATTTAAGAATAATTCCCACCATAATAGGTGGTGAATATAATAGTATGTGGTGATGATATCCCGTTTTCTTTAGACGGTAATTCCACTACAAGTTACATTTTCTATGGGTAACTTGTTGGTAATACAGCAGCAATTATTATCTGTCTGTATGATATTAAATGGTGTCGGATTTTCCGACATATATTAACTGTAAGATTAAGTAGTATTAATAAACTAATATGAAAATGGATATTTAAAAGCTTAGCTGTTGACTGGCGACATTGTCAGCCATTGGACGGTCTGGGCTAGCCTCTGTTAGCCTCTAGGGGGGTTGATAAGAATATCACCAGAGTTGATTGTTGGTTCTCATCTCCCTGTGAATATTGAGCACATTGAGAAAATCCATAGGGGCCGTGATGAGGATTCGAACGTATACGGTGGACAGTCCCACGTACACCCCGCAGACAATCAGGACACGACATGGTAAAAAAAATTGCAACCTAGAGTTCTACTGAACACACGAGGGTTTCCTGAGGCTTCCACTAAAGCCGGACCAGGATTTCCCACAATTTCCCTCCATGCACTCTGGGTGTCATCAAGGGATGTTCTACCTCTGACGCTCCTCTTTCAATACACAGAGAGGAATCACACTAACGTGACTGCATCAATGACAAAATCTCATTGATTTCACATTAATGCAGTCACGTTAGTGAGATGTAATCTACAGTTTATTGAGTACATTAATATTGTAATTTGTAATTTTAATTGATTAAAACATGCAGCAAAGTGCACTGGTTCATTCAGGTAAATTCTAACTTAACTGATATTGTATAAAATATAGCCTAACTTTTAGTCAATAACTACTTTTATATCAATGATCGATATACTAGGAGGGGTTCCCAGCACTGCATGGGAAACAATGCCTCTACCCACATTCCCTTCCTCTTCTCCCATCATTCCTTCCCACTCCCTCGTCACTCTCAACTTCCCCATTTCCCCCCCTCGCCCCCCCTCTCCCTACTCCCCCACCTTCCCCTTCAAACGTTCATGGCAGTACTGTGCCACCATCTGCATGACGAATGTAGCAAGAGTTGGTATTTATTATCAGGCCCAACATGAACACATTTTTGTACTATAGCCACTAATGTTTATGTGAGCAACTCTTGAATGACCTGCTTGAGTGGGCGTGAGTCATGTGGTGAACTGCTTGAGTGGGCATGAGTCTTGTGGTGAACTGCTTGAGTGGGCGTGAGTCTTGTGGCGAACTGCTTGAGTGGGCGTGAGTCATGTGGTGAACTGCTTGAGTGGGCGTGAGTCATGTGGTGAACTGCTTGAGTGGGCGTGAGTCTTGTGGTGAACTGCTTGAGTGGGCGTGAGTCTTGTGGTGAACTGCTTGAGTGGGTGTGAGTCATGTGGTGAACTGCTTGAGTGGGCGTGAGTCTTGTGGTGAACTGCTTGAGTGGGCGTGAGTCTTGTGGTGAACTGCTTGAGTGGGCGTGAGTCTTGTGGTGAACTGCTTGAGTGGGTGTGAGTCATGTAGTGAACTGCTTGAGTGGGCGTGAGTCTCGTGGTGAACTGCTTGAGTGGGAGTGAGTCTTGTGGTGAACTGCTTGAGTGGGCGTGAGTCTTGTGGTGAACTGCTTGAGTGGGCGTGAGTCATGTGGTGAACTGCTTGAGTGGGTGTGAGTCTTGTGGTGAACTGCTTGAGTGGGCGTGAGTCTTGTGGTGAACTGCTTGAGTGGGCGTGAGTCTTGTGGTGAACTGCTTGAGTGGGCGTGAGTCATGTGGTGAACTGCTTGAGTGGGCGTGAGTCATGTGGTGAACTGCTTGAGTGGGCGTGAGTCATGTGGTGAACTGCTTGAGTGGGCGTGAGTCTTGTGGTGAACTGCTTGAGTGGGCGTGAGTCTTGTGGTGAACTGCTTGAGTGGGTGTGAGTCTTGTGGTGAACTGCTTGAGTGGGTGTGAGTCATGTAGTGAACTGCTTGAGTGGGCGTGAGTCTCGTGGTGAACTGCTTGAGTGGGAGTGAGTCTTGTGGTGAACTGCTTGAGTGGGCGTGAGTCTTGTGGTGAACTGCTTGAGTGGGCGTGAGTCATGTGGTGAACTGCTTGAGTGGGTGTGAGTCTTGTGGTGAACTGCTTGAGTGGGCGTGAGTCTTGTGGTGAACTGCTTGAGTGGGCGTGAGTCTTGTGGTGAACTGCTTGAGTGGGCGTGAGTCATGTGGTGAACTGCTTGAGTGGGCGTGAGTCATGTGGTGAACTGCTTGAGTGGGCGTGAGTCTTGTGGTGAACTGCTTGAGTGGGCGTGAGTCTTGTAGTGAACTGCTTGAGTGGGTGTGAGTCTTGTGGTGAACTGCTTGAGTGGGCGTGAGTCTTGTGGTCAACTGCTTGAGTGGGCGTGAGTCTTGTGGTGAACTGCTTGAGTGGGCCATATTAGTTTATGGACTGTCCTCTCGTCTACCATCTGGTCGCCTTGTCTGGCATACGACCCAGGTTGCAAGTTCGTGTTAGGAGAAAGAAAGTTTATACGGTGTTACCTGCTTGATACCTGGTTGATGGGGTTCTGGGAGTTCTTCTACTCCCCAAGCCCAGCCCGAGTTTGGTCCACCAGGCTGTTGCTTGGAGCGGCCCGCAGGACCACATACCCACCACAGCCCGGCTGATCCGGAACTTCTCTTAGAAAATAGTCCAGTTTTCTTTTGAAGATGTCCACAGTTGTTCCGGCAATATTTCTTATAGTCGCTGGGAGGACGTTGAACAACCGCGCACCTCTGATGAATATACAGTGCTCTCTGATTGTGCCTATGGCACCTCTGCTCTTCACTGGTTCAATCTTGCATTTTCTTCCATTTCGTTCACTCCAGTACGTTGTTATTTTACTGTGTAGATTTGGGACCTGGCCCTCCAGTATTTTCCATGTGTATATTATTTGGTATCTCTCTCGTCTCCTGTCTAGAGAGTACATTTGGAGAGCTTTGAGACGATCCCAATAATTTAGGTGTTTTATCTCGTCTATGCGTGCCGTATATGTTCTCTGTATTCGCTCTATTTCAGCAATCTCTCCTGCTCTGAAGGGGGAAGTGAGTACTGAGCAGTACTCGAGACGGGACAACACAAGTGACTTGAAGAGTACAACCATTGTGATGGGATCCCAGGATTTGAAAGTTCTCGTAATCCATCCGATCATTTTTCTGGCTGACGCAATATTTGCTTGGTTATGCTCCTTAACGTTAGGTCGTCAGACATTATTATTCCCAAATCCTTTACATGCTGTTTTCCTACTATGGGTACATTTGATTGTGTTTTGTACCCTGTATTATGTTTCAGATCCCCATTTTTCCCGTACCTGAGTACCTGAAATTTATCACTGTTAATCATCATGTTATTTTCTGCTGCCCAATCGAAAACTTTGTTGACATCTGCTTGTAGTTTTTCAATGTCTTCAGCAGAGGTAATTTTCATGCTGATTTTTGTGTCATCTGCAAAGGACGACACGAAGCTGTGACGTGCATTTTTGTCTACATCAGATATGAGAATAAGGAACAGTAGCGGTGCAAGGACTGTACCTTGAGGTACAGAGCTTTTAACATCGCTTGGACTCGATTTTATCTGATTGACTGTAACTCTCTGTGTTCTGTTCGACAGGAAATTGAGTATCCAGCGTCCTACTTTTCCAGTTATTCCCATTGACCTCATTTTGTGTGCTATCACCCCATGGTCACATTTGTTGAACGCCTTTGCAAAGTCGGTGTATACAATATCTGCATTTTGCTTTTGTTCTAGGGTGTATTATCATCTTCTTGTGTTTAATTATATATTCTACTAGCTGTACGTGCCACGCGTTGCTGTGGCTCAGTCTGGTTAAATGGAAAAGAAAGAAAAGAAAGAAAAGATTTTGCCCGAAACGCATTGCGTAATAGTGGCTTTAGGCATTGTATGTACTAGCTCTATCTATATATCAATCCATTAATGTAACATCACTTGTATGTATGTACCTTACCTGAATAAACATATTTATTTATTTATTTATTTATATTTATTTAAAAGAGATAACGCACGTTTCAAATATGCTTAATTTCACAATGCTTGTGGGTATACAATATGTTTTGTTGTTCCATTGTCTGTGGAGATATAATGGTTGTCTGGTTGTTTTTTTGTCGACTCTAGAACACGCAACATATAATTGTCCCTATGAGAAGCATTCCGTGTCTAGATATAAACTTCACAATTCTAAAGATTGACCCTGAGCTTTGTTGATGGTGATTGCAAACGCCAATTGAATTGGAAATTACAATATCTTAAATTGAAATGGCATATATGTTGGAATCACGGGAATGCGAGGAATGAGGACATCTTCACCTTTGAAAGGCCTTATCAAGATTTTTGCTTCTTCAACGTTGCTGATTATTTTTTTACTGCATGGCGCGTTGCGTTGCAAAGCTTTAGCCGTTTGATATTTCGCCACATGATAATTGGCACGCAGATTTTCAATTGCCATACGTGTGATGGCATCCCTGGCAGATCGAGTGAATTAAAAATTCTGTTGGATAACTAACAGCTTCATCTGCTTTCTCAACAGTGTCGACGGATTTGTATCGAGGAATTACAGGTAATGTTTGGCTGAAATCTCTTGCAAGCTATATTAATGCTTTCCCAAATGGTCTGATGTTTCCACGCAAATCTGGCAATGTTCGATCAAGAGACTCGATGGCCCCACAAACGATTTTTTGTGGGCCATTGTGCATTCATCCCAAACGATAAGTTTCATTTCTGCAATACTTTACCCATGCCGGACGCTTTGGAAATATTGCACGTGGTAGTTTCAATGAATTGCATGTTCAATGGCAATTTCAAAGCCGAAGAGGCAGTTCTTCCACCTGGTAATAATGTCGCAGATATTTTGGACGATGCAAGAGCTAAGGTTATGCCATTTTTGGATATAATTGCTGCCAGAATCAATCTAATTAGGAAGGTTTTACCAGTTCCTCCTGGCGCATCTAAAAATATTTCTCCAAACCCGTTATTAACAGTTTGAATTATTTGATTGTAAGTGTCTTTTCGCTCAAGCGTTAGCTTAGGAATATTTGATCGCACATACGACAACAGATCACTCATGTTGTAATTTTGTTCACAACACAATTCTTCTCGAACGAAGCAACAGCAGATCGATTCGGTGATGGCATTCCCAATTGATTTAGAACTTTGTTCGCGATTTCTAAGTACAAATCTTCAATCACTATCAACGCTTCGTGGTAGATTTTTGCTGTGAAATCCATGTTCATATTTGAATCTTTCTTGCGTATTCGACGGATAATATCTTCTGCCATGTGCGATTTATATTTCTCCTATAACTCTGCTGGAGATAAAGGAGAGCAGGCGGTAAATATGATTGCAAACAATGCACGAACTCGATTTGGATGTGACGTGTTGGACGTGTCTTTAATGCATACATCTCATTGTTGGTCGTTTTCCAATAAATTCAGAGCTTGACATGCACTACGGAAAGTGGCATGTGTTACGCCGTTGACAAATCCCAATAGCTGGAAAGACGTTGGACCGGGCACATTTACCAACAGCTTGCGAAGAAAGAAGAATTCATCCTGATTGGGATGCACAGTGTGTAGTCTGCCTATCGTAGTTTATCTGAATATGTCAGGTTGTCCGTCGACTCTCCTCGTTTGCGTCGTTCAAATGATTTTCTACTGCCATTCCATGTGTAATACGCAGGCACTTCTGAATACAGCAGTGTTTTCGCAAACGCGTCATTCTGACGTAACATGAAGAAAACAGTTAATGTTGTAGCCGGTGGATTCATAGCTGTTTGCTGCACATTTGCAGCTGTGAAATAAAGGTGTTGTCCATTTTCTTCTTTAAAAAAAAAATACTGACAAAATATTTCCATTCAAACGCAGAACAATCGACAAAGCTCAATTTGACCACTAATTGCACAGCAAAATAAGAAGAACTGTTAAAAAAAACGAAAAGAAAAGCAATGGAAAAAGAAACAAATAAGCCAAACTCACGAAATGAACGGTATGGTAAAAAACACAGCTCAATTCCAAGGCAACGTCACACTAAATAATTAAATCAAAATGAAAATAAATCAAAATTTTTGAAAATTCAATTTATCAATGCAATCGGAAACATTGAAATGTAATCGTAACATATTTTGTTAATCGCGTGTTGCTCTTACGTGCAACAGATAGAGCTGTTTAAAAAAACAAACATGTTTTTACCTGTGTCGGGTGTGGCATGTAAATAGTAGGTATATAAAAACACGCACGTATTCGAATGGAATATTGTGTCAAAATTCCAAAGCAATTGGTGATGAAATTTTGGAGATTACACCGTGTGTTGTTCTTACGTCCTACAGATGGCGCTGTTTTAAAAAATAACCACGTTTTTATCCCTGTCACAGGTGAGGCATATATATAGTAGGTATATAAAAACACTCGGCAATTTGAATGCAATGTTGTGTCAAAATTACAAAGCAATCGGTAAAGACTTTTCTAAGATTTTCCTCACATGAAAAACACACGAAAAACACAGCTTTAAAAATAAAAACATGTTTTTTTCCCGTCCCTCTTGTGACATCTATATAGTATGTATATAAAAACCTGCTCGGATGCGAATGGAACGTTGTGTGAAAATTTCAAGGCAATCGGTGAAGAACTTTCGGAGATTAGCGATTTTGAACAAACGAACATTTCCATTTTTATTTATATAGATGAGAGTTATTACATTATTTAATAATCTAACTGGTTTATTAAGGTAAAAAATGTGCACTAACGATATTCTAAATAAAATTTGATTACTCATAAACTTTCAATAAAGCTGTGATTGAAGCTCAGGGATGATGCAACACTTACCTGTGATTACCAGAGTCCTGTGGTGGAAGGTTGTTGACTATTTTAATTTGTCTTTGTTCTAATGTAACACTTGATTTATAATTATTCCATAACAGACCTTTCTATCTAACAGCACGTGGTTTACCTTAATGCTAGACTGAACGTGGTTTACCTTAATGCCAGACTGAACATGGTTTACCCTAATGCCAGCCAGCACGTGGTTTACCTTAATGCCAGCCAGCACGTGGTTTACCTTAATGCCAGACATCACGTGGTTTACCTTAATGCCAGACATCACGTGGTTTACCTTAATGCCAGACATCACGTGGTTTACCTTAATGCCAGACATAACGTGGTTTACCTTAATGCCAGCCAGCACGTGGTTTACCGTAATGCCAGCCATCACGTGGTTTACCTTAATACCAGACATCACGTGGTTTACCTTAATGCCAGACATAACGTGGTTTACCTTAATGCCAGATATCACGTGGTTTACCTTAATACCAGACATCACGTGGTTTACCTTAATGCCAGATATCACGTGGTTTACCTTAATGCCAGACATCACGGGGTTTACCTTAATGTCAGACATCACGTGGTTTACCTTAATGCCAGACATCACGTGGTTTACCTTAATGCCAGACATCACGGGGTTTACCTTTATGCCAGATTTCAATGAAGTGGAGATGCATTACGGTCAGTTTATCCGAGTATATTCCGTATATTCCGAGTATAGTAAATATATTCCAATAACATGTCCTCTATTATATAACTGAGTAGCTCACACGTGGCTTTGACGTACCCAGGGTCAGCGCCCTAGAGAGAACACTCCGTCCTCCACTCCCAGAGCGCCACTCCATAGTCCCCCGAGACTGCACGATGCCTACTACGATTATATGACGCTGGTGCTTCAGATGGTGCAGGAGACCGTGTACCTTAGCGTCCCCCTCCAGACGAAGGGTGTTAAGCAGGCGAGGACGCCGCTGGAGGTGGTGCGAGTGACTCCTGGTCTGCGGCACCGTCTGCGTCTCATCAACGCTGGAAGCCTCAGCTGCCCAATGATCTTCTCCGTCGACCACCATAAACTCACCATCATCGCCACCGATGGTCACAACATCGTCCCCGTCACTGCCGACTCTCTTGTTATATATTCTGGTGGGTTCCAGTGCTACAGGAATTACTAACAAGTTTTGTCAGGCAACAGAGACAGTACCATGTTACCTCACATTGTTACCGTTGTTTCTATTAGAATTTGGGTTTATTGGATAAATTCCAAAAATTTGTCGTAGAAACTGGAAATATAATTCAATGTCCACAGTTAGTCGACCTGAAAAGCCTGTTATATATTTTCTTTATCAGGCTTTAGTTTATATATTTTGTTAGGTGATGAAGTAGGTTTAAGTGTTAAGTAGTGTCCGAGTACATGAGTATCATCTAGGGGTGGAAGGTTCCAGGCAACAATATGCTACACATTTAGGTACACAGCAGGTAAGCATTACTGGTAAGTTAAAACTTGTCTAGCATTACCATTCAGTCACCTTAAGTAGTAGAACATCAATATTTACAGGTCGTTTATGTTGCAGGTGAAAGATTCGACGTTGTGCTCGACGCTGATCAGCCAATCGATAACTACTGGATCCGGGTCAATGGCCTCATCGACTGCGAGTACGTTCATAGTTAAGCGAGATGCAAATGAGGTTGGAAGCAGGAAGACAGTTTGTATTTTCATGTAGTTTGTTAACATGGGAACCATTCTGGTAAATGTTATATGACGGTGTGTGTGTAAACGAAACCAGGTTTGTGAGCGAGTGAAAATGTGTCCCGTACAGATCAACATGATGAAGCATAATTAGTGTGGCATTGTCTTCAAACACATTTACTACTGACCCAAGTGTGCCTCTTGCCCCCGCCCCCATCCTTACCGGAGGCCGAGAGCGCCATCCTACCATGCAAGCACCCACGTGTTCCACATCAACTGCTACACACCATGATCTGTCCTGCCTCACTACATGGCCTTGTTAAATACTTTTGTTTGTCATGATGTACTTATACACACTGATGATTCACCCTCATATACAAACCATGTAACTCTGTGGATGTTACATATAATCCTACCTGGACTTGCGCCATCATCGCTGAGGCCCTCTCCCTAGCTCCCTTATCTCGCATTGGTAAAACCCCAGTTCGGGTCTCAAAGAATTACCAATTAAATGCCAGCATCGACACGATTATCGAATTATATTAATAATTTCTTGCTGGTGTTAAGAAGTGTTCTAATTATTCTATATAGTCGTAATGGCTTGGGTCTTTACCCTGATAATTTTCTCCCCCCATGCCTCTGTAATAGGTGCTGACAATTCGAGCATGGAACCTGGAAGTGTAGTCGTGGGAAGAGCTGTTGTGCCGCCTTCCATTCTCGTCCAGACTTGTTAGGTCTTGCTTGCTGCATTCACAGCGGCGACGAGGCCCACTCTGCCTTTTTCTCGAGCTTGTATGCGCTATCAATTTAAACAAGACATTCTCCACCTGAAACATTAGACGCCAGGTCCGACGTGTTTCCTCTTCTTCAGACGTGATTTATGTTCGTGTATGTCACTGTGCTCCTCTACCCCTCCCCCTTCTTCCCTTCCAAACGGTTCAACAACCGTTTCCGTTTCCTGTTTCCATGTTTCCATTCTCCTCCCCACCCCACAAGCTTCCCTTCTTCTCCCTCTCCTCTATGACGGGAGGTCGAGGACGGTCCCGGCCACCTCCCCACTTGTGTCGCGCTTACTCTCTGGGTTCATATTTGTTTCTCTCATTCACAGTTCATTGAATGTTCCAATTCAATGTCTTAATGTGTGTGTCTTGGTTCGCTGATGTCTTAATCTGCCGATATTGTTGGCTGTTTCGTTGTTTTCCAACTCCAACCTGAATGTGCTGCCTGCCCCAGAGACAGCATCTTCATGGTGGAACTTTATGCAGTTGTGTTGCCATCTGTCAGCTGCTTCTTCGGCGCCACTGCTCCTTAGTTATTGTGACTGATTCTCGCAGCCGTGCCATCATGGCTCTGGAGACATTTACCCCTTTGTATCCTGTGGTATGAGACAGTCAAGTTTTGCTGGGTTCCCGGCCATTTTGGCGTTACCTTGTATGAACTTGAGGACACAGCTGCTAAGGAGGCCTAGTTGCAACATTTCCCAAGAGGGTGATACCTTTTTCGGATTTCTACCCAGTCAGTCACTCTGCAATGTGCAACCGTTGAATTTTTTTTTTGCTGGCATTCCAGATAACAATCTGCACACTCTTAAAAGTGACCTTTCCCGTTACTTTCCTCCTTCCACAGTAACAGATGGTGGGAAACGTCTCTTACTAGCACGTGTCTCTCACTCTTAACACTGGCACTTAACGGAACAACGTCCTGCTCCTTTTTGTCCGAACTACATTGTTCAACTTACAGTTGTGACTATCTTCCGTGTAGATTGTTGCGAGTTCCAGGGCGTTAACTGGTGTTACTTTGCTAAGATGCCTCCAGGTCACTTGTCCCTATCACACAATGCTTCATCAATGGGATACATCGATGTCGCTCTCCTTGTGTTCTTTGTTTACATATTAGTGTCTTGGGTGACTGTGTCCAGCGCCACAGGCGATGTGCGCAGTCGTCCAGGCTTCCTGTCTTCATCCATTACTTATTCCTGTCATCCCCACTCCCACTTCCATCACTCCCTTCCATTCCCATCACTCACACTCCAATCATTTCCCTCCCACACCATTTCCATCACTGTGTTCCTCGGTAACTATCTAAGCTGACGGATTCAGAGTGTGATTTCTCCTGCAGGCAGAAGAAGTGTGTGGGTGGAGCAGTGTTGCGGTATGAGGGCGCCCCGGGGACGGACCCAGCGGCTGCCCTCGCCTTCCGTCCCTACTACCCACCAGGAGTCGTGAGTCTCTCCACACTCTTCACATATATGGATCATATACCATACATTCACTTCAGCAGAGATATACAAACATCGACTACCCAATTTATGGTTGAGCTTTGACAATGAGAGCCTATCAAGCTAGAGCTGGTAGAGCCTGGCAAGCTTGAACTGTGAGAGCCTTGGAAGTTTGAGCTGTGAGAGCCTTGGAAGCTTGAGCTGTGAGAGCCTGGCAAACTTGAGCTGTGAGAGCGTAGCAAGCTTGAGCTGGGAGAGCCTGGCAAGCGTGAGCTGTTAGAGTCTGGCAAGCTAGAGCTGTTAGAGCCTGGCAAGCTTGACCTGTTAGAGCCTGGCAAGCTTGACCTGTTAGAGCCTGGCAAGCTTGAGCTGTTAGAGTCTGGCAAGCTAGAGCTGTTAGAGCCTGGCAAGCGTGAGCTGTGACCCCCGGACGAGCTTGAGCTGTGAGAGCCGGACGAGCTTGAGCTGTGAGAGCGTAGCAAGCTTGAGCTGTGAGAGCGTAGCAAGCATCAGCTGTGAGATCGTGGCAAGCTTGAGCTGTGAGAGCTTGGTAATTTTGAGTTGCGAGCGCATGGCAAGCTTTAGCTGGGAGAGTCTGGCAAGCATGAGCTGGGTGAGCGTAGGAAGTTTACGCTGTGAGATCGTGGCAAGTTTGGACTGTGAGAGCGTGGCAAGCTTGAGCTGTGAGAGCCTGGCAAGCATGAGCTGTGAGAGACTGGCAAGCTTGAGCTGTGAGAGCCTGGCAAGCATGAGCTGTGAGAGACTGGCAAGCTTGAGCTGTGAGAGCCTGGCAAGCATGAGCTGTGAGAGACTGGCAAGCTTGAGCTGTGAGAGCGTGGCAAGCATGAGCTGTGAGAGACTGGCAAGCTTGAGCTGTGAAAGCCTGGCAAGCATGAGCTGTGAGAGACTGGCAAGCTTGAGCTGTGAGAGCCTTGCAAGCATGAGCTGTGAGAGACTGGCAAGCTTGAGCTGTGAGAGCCTGGCAAACATGAGCTGTGAGAGACCGGCAAGCTTGAGCTGTGAGAGCCTAGCAAGCATGAGCTGTGAGAGCCTTGCAAGCTTCAGCTGTGGGAGCGTGGCAAGCTTGAGTTCTGTGTGCGTGGCAAGCTTGAGCTGTGAGAGCGAGACAAGCTTGAGCTGTGAGGGCTTGGCAAGCAAGAGCTGGGAGAGCGTAGCAACCTTGACCTTTGGAAGAGTTTCAAACTTGCGCTGTGAGAGCGTGACAAGCTTGAGCTGTGTGAGAGTAGCAAGCACGAGCTCTGAGAACGTGGCAAGCTTGAGCTGTGAGAGAGTAGGAATCATGAGCTATGAGAGTGTGGCAAGCTTGAGATGTGTAAGAGTAGCAATTATGAGCTGTGAGAGCGTGGCAAGCTTGAGCTGTAAGAGCGTGAAAAGCTTGTGCTGTGAGAGCGTGACAAGCTTGAGCTTTGAGAGCGTTCTCACCTATTCGTGCGTGCGTGGGTTGAGCTTTGGCTTTTCGGTCCCGCCTCTCAACTGGTGTACAGGTTCCTGAGCCTACTGGCCTCTATCATATCTACATTATAAACTGTGTATGGAGTCAGCCTCCACCACATCACTGCCTAATGCATTCCATCCGTTAATTACTCTGACACTGAAAAAGTTCCTTCTAACATCTCTGTGGCTCAAGTGGGTACTCAGTTTCCACCTGTGTCCCCTTCTTCTCGTCTCACCAGTGTTGAATAGTCAACCCGTTCTCGCACTTGTTTATAGTCAATATCTTGTTTAAGAATAAGTGCATATGTGACATACTAATTTATTGTGAATATATGAGTTTACCTTGAAAAGCTGAATCGAAAAACCACAACCTAACCTAACCTTCTTAGTATGTTAAGATTAGTACTGAACCTATACCTATATTGATATTACAGTTTTACAAAAATAATAAAACAAAACTGAAATATTTAAATAAATAGTAAAGTAATTCAGTATATTGTCAAATTTGGTATAAAATCTCTATTCTTTAATAAAACTGAGAGAAAAAGTTAGTGCCTTGAAAAAAATATTGCTTGCAATATGTCATACATTTACTTATTTATAAGCGAAATAGTAACTTTAAGCAATATGTCATATATGTGTTTTTTTGTGCGAGAGCAGGTTGGAATAGTTTATCCTTGTTTATCTGGTCGATTCCCCTGAGGATTTTGTAGGTTGTGATCATGTCTCCCCTTACTCTTCTGTCTTCCAGTGTCGTAAGGTGCATTTCCCGCAGCCTTTCCTCGTAACTCATGCCTCTTAGTTCTGGGACTAGTCTAATGGCATACCTTTGGACTTTTTCCAGCTTTGTCTTGTGCTTGACAAGGTACGGGCTCCATGCTGGGGCCGCATACTCCAGGATTGGTCTAACATATGTGGTGTACAAGATTCTGAATGATTCCTTACACAGGTTCCTGAACGCTGTTCTGATGTTAGCCAGCCTCGCATATGCCGCAGACGTTATTCTTTTTATGTGGGCTTCAGGAGACAGGTTTGGTGTGATATCAACTCCTAGATCTTTCTCTCTGTCCGTTTTATTAAGTACTTCATCTCCTATTCTGCATCCTGTGTCTGGCCTCCTGTTTCCACTGCCTAGTTTCATTACTTTGCATTTACTCGGGTTGAACTTCAACAGCCATTTGTTGGCGGACCATTCACTCAGTCAGTCTAGGTCATCTTGAAGCCTCCTACTATCATCCTCTGT
>NC_091156.1:50081363-50193863 GCF_040958095.1 Procambarus clarkii
CACTCTGACTAAGCAGTGGCCCACGTGCTTGCCCTGGCACTGATGTCGTACCCCTGAACTTGTCTAATATGAACTATCGGACACAATTCATAAATTTGCATGTTTGAGCTTTGAGAGCGTAGCAAGTTCCTCAGACACTCCAGGTGTTGCCTCAGACACTCCAGGTGTTGTCTCAGACACTCCTGGTGTTGTCTCAGACACTCCAGGTGTTGTCTCAGACACTCCTGGTGTTGTCTCAGACACTCCAGGTGTTGTCTCAGACACTCCTGGTGTTGCCTCAGACACTCCAGGTGTTGTCTCAGACACTCCTGGTGTTGTCTCAGACACTCCAGGTGTTGCCTCAGACACTCCAGGTGTTGCCTCAGACACTCCAGGTGTTGTCTCAGACACTCCTGGTGTTGTCTCAGACACTCCAGGTGTTGTCTCAGACACTCCTGGTGTTGTCTCAGACACTCCAGGTGTTGTCTCAGACACTCCTGGTGTTGTCTCAGACACTCCAGGTGTTGTCTCAGACACTCCAGGTGTTGTCTCAGACACTCCGTGTGTTGTCTCAGATACTCCAGGTGTTGTCTCAGACACTCCTGGTGTTGTCTCAGACACTCCTGGTGTTGTCTCAGACACTCCAGGTGTTGTCTCAGACACTCCAGGTGTTGTCTCAGACACTCCTGGTGTTGTCTCAGACACTCCAGGTGTAGTCTCAGACACTCCTGGTGTTGTCTCAGACACTCCAGGTGTTGTCTCAGACACTCCAGGTGTTGTCTCAGACACTCCAGGTGTTGTCTCAGACACTCCAGGTGTTGTCTCAGACACTCCAGGTGTTGTCTCAGACACTCCAGGTGTTGTCTCAGACACTCCAGGTGTTGTCTCAGACACCCCAGGTGTTGTCTCAGACACTCCAGGTGTTGTCTCAGACACTCCAGGTGTTGTCTCAGACACTCCAGGTGTTGTCTCAGACACTCCTGGTGTTGTCTCAGACACTCCTGGTGTTGTCTCAGACACTCCAGGTGTTGTCTCAGACACTCCAGGTGTTGTCTCAGACACTCCTGGTGTTGTCTCAGACACTCCAGGTGTTGTCTCAGACACTCCAGGTGTTGTCTCAGACACTCCTGGTGTTGTCTCAGACACTCCAGGTGTTGTCTCTGACACTCCAGGTGTTGTCTCAGACACTCCAGGTGTTGTCTCAGACACTCCAGGTGTTGTATCAGACACTCCAGGTGTTGTCTCAGACACTCCTGGTGTTGTCCCAGACACTCCAGGTGTTGTCTCAGACACTCCTGGTGTTGTCTCAGACACTCCAGGTGTTGTTTCAGACACTCCTGGTGTTGTCTCAGACACTCCTGGTGTTGTCTCAGACACTCCAGGTGTTGTCCCAGACACTCCTGGTGTTGTCTCAGACACTCCTGGTGTTGTCTCAGACACTCCAGGTGTTGTCTCAGACACTTCTAATGTTGCCTCAGACACTCCTGGTGATGTCTCAGACACTCCAGGTGTTGTCTCAGACACTCCAGGTGTTGTCTCAGACACTCCAGGTGTTGTCTCAGACACTCCAGGTGTTGTCTCAGACACTCCAGGTGTTGTCTCAGACACTCCAGGTGTTGTCTCAGACACTCCAGGTGTTGTCTCAGACACTCCAGGTGTTGTCTCAGACACTCCAGGTGTTGTCTCAGACAGTCCAGGTGTTGTCTCAGACACTCCAGGTGTTGTCTCAGACACTCCAGGTGTTGTCTCAGACACTCCAGGTGTTGTCTCAGACACTCCAGGTGTTGTCTCAGACACTCCAGGTGTTGTCTCAGACACTCCAGGTGTTGTCTCAGACACTCCAGGTGTTGTCTCAGACACCCCAGGTGTTGTCTCAGACACTCCAGGTGTTGTCTCAGACACTCCAGGTGTTGTCTCAGACACTCCAGGTGTTGTCTCAGACACTCCAGGTGTTGTCTCAGACACTCCAGGTGTTGTCTCAGACACTCCTGGTGTTGTCTCAGACACTCCAGGTGTTGTCTCAGACACTCCTGGTGTTGTCTCAGACACTCCAGGTGTTGTCTCTGACACTCCAGGTGTTGTCTCAGACACTCCAGGTGTTGTCTCAGACACTCCAGGTGTTGTATCAGACACTCCAGGTGTTGTCTCAGACACTCTAGGTGTTGTCCCAGACACTCCAGGTGTTGTCTCAGACACTCCTGGTGTTGTCTCAGACACTCCAGGTGTTGTTTCAGACACTCCTGGTGTTGTCTCAGACACTCCTGGTGTTGTCTCAGACACTCCAGGTGTTGTCCCAGACACTCCATGGTGTTGTCTCAGACACTCCTGGTGTTGTCTCAGACACTCCAGGTGTTGTCTCAGACACTCCAGGTGTTGTCTCAGACACTCCAGGTGTTGTCTCATGACACTCCAGGTGTTGTCTCAGACACTCCAGGTGTTGTCTCAGACACTCCTGGTGTTGTCTCAGACACTCCAGGTGTTGTCTCAGACACTCCTGGTGTTGTCTCAGACACTCCAGGTGTTGTCTCAGACACTCCTGGTGTTGTCTCAGACACTCCTGTGTTGTCTCAGACACCTCCATAGGTGTTGTCTCAGACACTCCTGGTGTTGTCTCAGACACTCCAGGTGTTGTCTCAGAGACTCCTGGTGTTGTCTCAGACACTCCTGGTGTTGTCTCAGACACTCCAGGTGTTGTCTCAAGACACCTCTTGGTGTTTCGGTCTCTCCGACAACTTCTAATGTTTGCCTCCGACACTCCTGGTGATTGTCTCAGACACTCCAGGTGTTGTCTCTGACACTCCAGGTGTTGTCTAGACACTCCAGGTGTTGTCTCAGACACTCCAGGTGTTGTCTCAGACACTCCAGGTGTTGTCTCAGACACTCCAGGTGTTGTCTCAGACACTCCAGGTGTTGTCTCAGACACGTCCAGGTGTTGTCTCAGACACTCCAGGTGTTGTCTCAGACACTCCAGGTGTTGTCTCAGACACTCCATGGTGTTGTCTCAGACACTCCAGGTGTTGTCTCAGACACTCCAGGTGTTGTCTCAGACACTCCAGGTGTTGTCTCAGACACTCCCTGGTGTTGTCTCAGACACTCCAGGTGTTGTCTCAGACACTCCAGGTGTTGTCTCAGACACTCCTGGTGTTGTCTCAGACACTCCAGGTGTTGTCTCAGACACTCCAGGTGTTGTCTCAGACACTCCTGGTGTTGTCTCAGACACTCCAGGTGTTGTCTCATGACACTCCAGGTGTTGTCTCAGACACTCCAGGTGTTGTCTCAGACACTCCAGGTGTTGTCTCAGACACTCCAGGTGTTGTCTCAGACACTCCTGGTGTTGTCCCAGACACTCCAGGTGTTGTCTCAGACACTCCTGGTGTTGTCTCAGACACTCCAGGTGTTGTTTCAGACACTCCTGGTGTTGTCTCAGACACTCCTGGTGTTGTCTCAGACACTCCAGGTGTTGTCTCAGACACTCCTGGTGTTGTCTTAGACACTCCAGGTGTTGTCTCAGACACTCCTGGTGTTGTCTCAGACACTCCTGGTGTTGTCTCAGACACTCCAGGTGTTGTCTCAGACACTCCAGGTGTTGTCTCAGACACTCCTGGTGTTGTCTCAGACACTCCAGGTGTTGTCTCAGACACTCCAGGTGCTGTCTCAGACACTCCAGGTGTTGTCTCAGACACTCCAGGTGTTGTCTCAGACACTCCAGTTGTTGTCTCAGACACTCCTGGTGTTGTCTCAGACACTCCAGTTGTTGTCTCAGACACTCCTGGTGTTGTCTCAGACACTTCTAGTGTTGCCTCAGACACTCCAGGTGTTGTCTCAGACACTTCTAGTGTTGCCTCAGACACTCCAGGTGTTGTCTCAGACACTCCAGGTGTTGTCTCAGACACTCCTGGTGTTGTCTCAGACACTCTAGGTGTTGTCTCAGACACTCCAGGTGTTGTCTCAGACACTCCAGGTGTTGTCTCAGACACTTCTAGTGTTGCCTCAGACACTCCAGGTGTTGTCTCAGACACTTCTAGTGTTGCCTCAGACACTCCTGGTGATGTCTCAGACACTCCAGGTGTTGTCTCAGACACTCCAGGTGTTGTCTCAGACACTCCAGGTGTTGTCTCAGACACTCCAGGTGTTGTCTCAGACACTCCAGGTGTTGTCTCAGACACTCCTGGTGTTGTCTCAGACACTCCTGGTGTTGTCTCAGACACTCCAGGTGTTGTCTCAGACACTCCTGGTGTTGTCTCAGACACTCCAGGTGTTGTCTCAGACACTCCAGGTGTTGTCTCAGACACTCCAGGTGTTGCCTCAGACACTCCAGGTGTTGTCTCAGTCACTTCTAGTGTTGCCTCAGACACTCCTGGTAATGTCTCAGACACTCCAGGTGTTGTCTCAGACACTCCAGGTGTTGTCTCAGACACTTCTAGTGATGTCTCAGACACTCCAGGTGTTGTCTCAGACACTTCTAGTGTTGCCTCAGACACTCCTGGTGATGTCTCAGACACTCCAGGTGTTGTCTCAGACACTCCAGGTGTTGTCTCAGACACTCCAGGTGTTGTCTCAGACACTCCAGGTGTTGTCTTAGACACTCCAGGTGTTGTCTCAGACACTCCTGGTGTTGTCTCAGACACTCCTGGTGTTGTCTCAGACACTCCAGGTGTTGTCTCAGACACTCCTGGTGTT
This sequence comes from Procambarus clarkii, assembly GCF_040958095.1. Classification (NCBI taxonomy): domain Eukaryota; kingdom Metazoa; phylum Arthropoda; class Malacostraca; order Decapoda; family Cambaridae; genus Procambarus; species Procambarus clarkii. The sequence goes on from NC_091156.1 coordinate 50,086,023, forward strand.
GTCTCAGACACTCCAGGTGTTGTCTCAGACACTCCAGGTGTTGTCTCAGACACTCCAGGTGTTGTCTCAGTCACTTCTAGTGTTGCCTCAGACACTCCTGGTGATGTCTCAGACACTCCAGGTGTTGTCTCAGACACTCCAGGTGTTGTCTCAGACACTTCTAGTGATGTCTCAGACACTCCAGGTGTTGTCTCAGACACTTCTAGTGTTGCCTCAGACACTCCTGGTGATGTCTCAGACACTCCAGGTGTTGTCTCAGACACTTCTAGTGTTGTCTCAAACACTCCAGGTGTTGTCTCAGACAAGGGACCAGCTCTACTGTTCTTGTGTAGTGAACCACCATCAACTGATTACTGGCTAGGTAGTGATATGATTCAACTGTCTCTGATGAGACAGAAGATGACGGACTGATGAGCCCAACCGTCTCCGTGGTGTAGTGGTAAGACACTCGCCTGGCGTTCCGCGAGCGCTTTGTCATGGGTTCATATCCTGGCCGGGGAGGATTTACTGGGCGTAAATCCTTAACTGTAGCCTCTGTTTCACTCAACAGTAAAATGGGTTCTTGGTTGTAAACACAATTCTTCGTGGGGGTCGTATTCCAAGGACTCTCCCGAAACGCTACGCGTACTAGTTACTGTACAAGAACGTAACAACTATTGTATATATCTCAGAAAAAAACTGTGTTTATAGGAGATAAACTAATAACTTGAGTGTTATGAGATAGTTATACTTATCGCTTTATCGTATCATCATGTAACTTCCCACAACAGCTTACTGTGTACAAAATAGTGAAGCTCTGATCTCTAATATCTTCCAGGTTGTGAACCCGCTCAACTCTGACGGCGCTGCCTTGATGGAGGTGAGCATGGTTGAGCTCCAAGCCTTCGACCCTTGCGTGTTGCAGGAGCATGTTGATAGACAGTTCTTCCTTGCATTCAACTTCAACGCGATCAACAACACCTTGTTGTACAGACCTGATCACTACCCCTACAATGCTGGTATGCTTTGGAACTATTCAGTACAGTTAAACTAATAAAGTTCATTGGCTGGAAATATATATATATATATATATATATATATATATATATGGATGTGGTTTTCACGCTAGGAAATGATAATTCTTACATGAATATTATGTTCAGTTAACCACACATCAGAAGCTAAAGTGACGACAACGGTTGGGCCCATCCTCGACCATTACCAAGTCGTGTCAACTTCAGTTTTCTTTTCAAAATTGTTTCATTCTTTCTTAATGACGAGATTTTAGAAATTATTTTTTATAACCACGAAAATTATATTTATTAGTATAATTCTTTGTTTACTGTAGTGAGACACATATCAGAGTACACTGTAGTGAGACACATATCAGAGCACACTGTAGTGAGACACATATCAGAGCACACCGTAGTGAGACATATTGATCAAAGTACACTGTAGTGAGACACATTGACCAGAGTACACTGTAGTGAGACATATTGATCAGAGTACACTGTAGTGAGACATATCAGAGCACACTGTAGTGAGACACATATCAGAGTACACTGTAATGAGACATATTGATCAGAGTACACAATAGTGAGACATATATCAGAGCACACTGTAGTGAGACACATATCAAATTACACTGTAGTGAGACATATATCAGAGTACACTGTAGTGAGACACATATATCAGAGCACACAATAGTGAGACATATATCAGAGCACACTGTAGTGAGACACATATCAAAGTACACTGTAGTGAGACACTTATATCAGAGCACACAATAGTGAGACATATATCAGAATACACTGTAGTGAGACACATATCAGAGCACACTATAGTGAGACACATATATTAGAGCACACTGTAGTGAGACATATATATTACAGCAAACTGTAGTGAGACACATGGATTAGAGTACACTGTAATGAGACACATTGATCAGTGTACACTGAAGTGAGAAACATGGATTATAATACACTGTAGTGAGACACATGGATTAGAGTACACTGTAGTGAGACACATGGATTAGAGTACACTAAAGTGAGACACATGGATTAGAGTACACTGAAGTGAGACACATGGATTAGAGTATACTGTAGTGAGACACATGGATTAGAGTACACTGAAGTGAGACACATGGATTAGAGTATACTGTAGTGAGACACATGGATTAGAGTACACTGTAGTGAGAAACATGGATTATAATACACTGTAATGAGACACATTGATCAGTGTACACTGAAGTGAGACACATGGATTAAAGTACACTGTAGTGAGACACACGGATTAGAGTACACTGTAGTGAGACACATGGATTAGAGTACACTGTAGTGAGACACATGGATTAGAGTACACTGTAGTGAGACACATTGATTAGAGTACACTGAAGTGAGACACATGGATTAGAGTATACTGTAGTGAGACACATGGATTAGAGTACACTGTAGTGAGACACATGGATTAGAGTACACTGTAGTGAGACACATGGATTAGAGTACACTGTAGTGAGACACATTGATTAGAGTACACTGAAGTGAGACACATGGATTAGAGTATACTGTAGTGAGACACATGGATTAGAGTACACTGTAGTGAGACACATGGATTAGAGTACACTGTAGTGAGACACATGGATTAGAGTACACTGTAGTGAGACACACAGCTTTTTTTCAGTTATATAGAACAAAAATTAAGGAAAGGATATGTCCATTAAAAACTTAGACAGGTCAGCAGATAATGACGAAGAGATGAGTGGTATTTTTACGTGACATTTTTGAATAGTTGATGAGTGAGAAACATTGATCAGAGTACAATGCAATGAGACATATTATTCAGAATATAATGCAAAGAGACACATTGATCAGAGAACACTCTAGTGAGGTGCATTGATTAGAGTACACTGTAGTGAGAAACATTGATTGGAGTACACTGTAGTATGACACATTGATCAGAGTACACTGTAGTGAGACACACTGATCAGAGTACACTGTAGTGAGGTGCATTGTACTCTGATCAATGCAATGGTGAGACACATTGATCATAGTACACTGTAGTGAGGTACATTGATCAGAGTACACTGTAGTAAGGTACAGTGTATTTATACATGTCCTGTAGTAAGGACATGTATTTTCGGGAAGGGGGTGCATTTATCTAGGGCTGGGGTTGTTGCTGTTGCGAACTCGTTGGAACCTCTGGTGGGAGGGGTTTGTTTGGGTCTAAGCTGTTAGTAGATAGTGGTATGGGAAATGACATGGAGAAAGGAGGTAATAAAAGTATGTGCTTGTTGGGAGAAACAAATTGGCAAAATGGTCGGGTAAAGAGAAGGGCCTCATAATAACAATACACTTAGGGTATATTACACTAACAGAAGGAGTCCAAGAAACAAAATAAACGATTGAAATGTTCTTGTCTGCACAGAAAAAAAATAGATATTGATGCACTTACCGAAACGTGGATGAATGTAGAAAATAGAGAACTATTTGCTGAATATCAAATAAGTAAATTTAAACTATTTCACACAGATAGATATATTAGACGAGGAGGGGGAGTAGCATATATGTTAGGGACAATCTGAAATGTAGTCTCAAGGAGAGACTCAAAACTGAGCCACACACAGAAGCTATTTGGCTAGTATTAAACGAAGAAGTTTGAAATCTTATAATTGGAGTTATATACAGACCACCAATCTTAGAGAAAATGGAAGCAGAGCATCTATGGGATGAAATATCTAGAGGATCTTGGTCTAACAGTATTTATGTAATGGGTGACTTTAATTTTAGTGGAATAATCTGGATTAACAGAACAGGGAATAATGAAGCAAAATATTGTCTATAATTAATTGACAATTGCTTTCTTTATCAACACATTAAGAAATCAACGCGGGAAATAATATTTTAGACTTTAGTGTTAATTAACTAACAGGGAAACACAAATTAATGACATCGAAATAGGGAGTGAGCTAGGATACAGTGATCACAAAGAAATCAGATTTAGCATAGAATGGAATAGATTTGTTGGAGAAAATTCTGTTCAAGTGCCAGGTTTTCGAGAAGCTGATTTTAAAGACCTAAGCTTTTTTTTTATGAAATTGATTGGAAAGTCCTGGGCATGGGGGGTGGGCCAGTCTTGGAGCAAGATGTGAACCCATCAATGGGTGATGTAAAAACGGATTTCGATGTGGATTCAAAATATAATTTATTTCAAAATATTCTTAGCAAAGCACAGGAACGTAGTATACCATACAAACTGAATAGATCGAATGACCTGAAATGGATAATAAAGGATCTGAAGAACCTTATATTCAGAAAGAGAGCTTGGTGCAAAAGGATTAAGAATGGGGAGGTCAGTTTAGAACAAGAATTCGTCCAACTCGTTAGAAACGTTAAAAAAGATATAAGGAGGGCAAAAAGAATCTATGAAGTTCGTATAGCAAGCCAAAGAAAGGCAAATCCTAAAGAATTTTTTCAGTTATATCGAACAAAGATTAGGGAAAGGATATGTCCATTGAAAACTGAGACAGTTCAAATAACGGATAATGATTAAGAGATGAGTATTACTTTTAATAAATATTTTTTCTCTGTATTTACTAAAGAGGAACATAACTCTATGCCTTCAACCGTCTATGTGGGTGGGGACGAGGACAGGACGAGTACACTGAAGTGAGACACATTGATCAGAGTACACTGTAGTAAGTCATGTTGATCAGAGTACACTGTAGTCAGACACATTGATCAGAGTACACTATAGTAAGTCATATTGATCAGAGAACACTCAATCCAAAAAAAATGCCCTCATCTCTTCTTCATTCACAATGATCTCTTATTTCCTTCCAAATTCCTCTTGTCTCATGCAACACTGACTCTTGTCTCGTCTCATGCAACACTGACTCTTGTATCGTCTTATGCAACACTGACTCTTGTATCGTCTCATGCAACACTGACTCTTTTCCCGTCTCATGCAACACTGACTCTTCTCCCGTCTCATGCAACACTGACTCTTCACCCGTCTCAAGCAACACTGACTCTTGTCCCGTCTCATGCAACACTGACTCTTGTCCCGTCTCATGCAACACTGACTCTTGTCACGTCTGCAACACTGACTCTTGTCCCGTCTCATGCAACACTGACTCTTGTCCCGTCTGCAACACTGACTCTTGTCCCGTCTCATGCAACACTGACTCTTGTCCCGTCTGCAACACTGACTCTTGTCCAGTCTCATGCAACACTGACTCTTGTCCAGTCTCATGCAACACTGACTCTTGTCCCGTCTCCTGCAACACTGACTCTTGTCCCGTCTGCAACACTGACTCTTGTCCCGTCTCATGCAACACTGACTCTTGTCCCGTCTCCTGCAACACTGACTCTTGTCCCGTCTGCAACACTGACTCTTGTCCAGTCTCATGCAACACTGACTCTTGTCCCGTCTCCTGCAACACTGACTCTTGTCCCGTCTGCAACACTGACTCTTGTCCCGTCTCACGCAACACTGACTCTTGTCCCGTCTCATGCAACACTGACTCTTGTCCCGTCTCATGCAACACTGACTCTTGTCACGTCTGCAACACTGACTCTTGTCCCGCCAAACACACACCGAAACTACGACGTTGGTACAACGTTCGAGCAAGTTTTAACACCTCCTAACCAGTTATAACAACCAATATAGCAAGTTGTAACAACGTTCTAATACGTCATAAACACGTTAAGCCAAGATGTAACAACTTTATTTCAAGTTGTAACAAGCGGAAAATAGAGACAGTTTCGGTTTGTGTTTCCAGGGTGTCCCGTCTCATGCAACACTGACTCTTGTCCCGTCTGCAACACTGACTCTTGTCCCGTCTCATGCAACACTGACTCTTGTCCCGTCTGCAACACTGACTCTTGTCCAGTCTCATGCAACACTGACTCTTGTCCCGTCTTCTGCAACACTGACTCTTGTCCCGTCTCCTGCAACACTGACTCTTGTCCCGTCTCCTGCAACACTGAGTGTGGTCGGGACACAGTATTAACCAGACTTGTACTTCACAGTGTCGAAGACGTGGAGGGTGAAGAAACCGCAAGTCAACAACCTGACCTTCGTCTTCCCAGCATCACCGCCTCTCTCCCAGCCCCTGGCCCCCCAGCCCACTCTCTGTCCCTACGGCCAGGTGAGTCCCAGCCCCTGGCCCCCCAGCCCACTCTCTGTCCCTACGGCCAGGTGAGTCCCAGCCCCTGGCCCCGCAGCCCACTCTCTGTCCCTACGGCCAGGTCAGTCCCAGCCCCTGGCCCCCCAGCCCACTCTGTCCCTACGGCCAGGTCAGTCCCAGCCCCTGGCTCCCCAGCCCACTCTGTCCCTACGGCCAGGTCAGTCCCAGCCCCTGGCTCCCCAGCCCACTCTGTCCCTACGGCCAGGTCAGTCCCAGCCCCTGGCCCCCCAGCCCACTCTCTGTCCCTACGGCCAGGTCAGTCCCAGCCCCTGGCCCCCCAGCCCACTCTGTCCCTACGGCCAGGTCAGTCCCAGCCCCTGGCCCCCCAGCCCACTCTGTCCCTACGGCCAGGTCAGTCCCAGCCCCTGGCCCCCCAGCCCACTCTCTGTCCCTACGGCCAGGTGAGTCCCAGCCCCTGGCCCCGCAGCCCACTCTCTGTCCCTTCGGCCAGGTCAGTCCCAGCCCCTGGCCCCCCAGCCCACTCTGTCCCTACGGCCAGGTCAGTCCCAGCCCCTGGCTCCCCAGCCCACTCTGTCCCTACGGCCAGGTCAGTCCCAGCCCCTGGCTCCCCAGCCCACTCTGTCCCTACGGCCAGGTCAGTCCCAGCCCCTGGCCCCCCAGCCCACTCTCTGTCCCTACGGCCAGGTCAGTCCCAGCCCCTGGCCCCCCAGCCCACTCTGTCCCTACGGCCAGGTCAGTCCCAGCCCCTGGCCCCCCAGCCCACTCTGTCCCTACGGCCAGGTCAGTCCCAGCCCCTGGCCCCCCAGCCCACTTTCTGTCCCTACGGCCAGGTCAGTCCCAGCCCCTGGCCCCCCAGCCCACTCTCTGTCCCTACGGCCAGGTCAGTCCCAGCCCCTGGCACCCCAGCCCACTCTCTGTCCCTACGGCCAGGTGAGTCCCAGCCCCTGGCCCCCCAGCCCACTCTCTGTCCCTACGGCCAGGTGAGTCCCAGCCCCTGGCTCCCCAGCCCACTCTGTCCCTTCGGCCAGGTCAGTCCCAGCCCCTGGCCCCCCAGCCCACTCTCTGTCCCTACGGCCAGGTCAGTCCCAGCCCCTGGCCCCCCAGCCCACTCTTTGTCCCTACGGCCAGGTCAGTCCCAGCCCCTGGCCCCCCAGCCCACTCTCTGTCCCTACGGCCAGGTCAGTCCCAGCCCCTGGCCCCCTAGCCCACTCTCTGTCCCTACGGCCAGGTCAGTCCCAGCCCCTGGCACCCCAGCCCACTCTCTGTCCCTACGGTCAGGTCAGTCCGAGCCCCTGGCCCCATAGCCCACTCTCTGTCCCTACGGCCAAGTCAGTCCCAGCCCCTGGCCCCCCAGCCCACTCTCTGTCCCTACGGCCAGGTGAGTCCCAGCCCCTGGCACCCCAGCCCACTCTCTGTCCCTACGGCCAGGTGAGTCCCAGCCCCTGGCCCCCCAGCCCACTCTCTGTCCCTACGGCCAGGTCAGTCCCAGCCCCTGGCTCCCCAGCCCACTCTCTATCCCTACGGCCAGGTCAGTCCCAGCCCCTGGCCCCCCAGCCCACTCTCTGTCCCTACGGCCAGGTCAGTCCTAGCCCCTGCATGGCCCCCCAGCCCACTCTCTGTCCCTACGGCCAGGTCAGTCCCAGCCCCTGGCCCCCCAGCCCACTCTCTGTCCCTACGGCCAGGTCAGTCCTAGCCCCTGGCCCCCCAGCCCACTCTCTGTCCCTACGGCCAGGTCAGTCCTAGCCCCTGCATGGCACCCCAGCCCATGGCCCCCAGCCCCTGGCACCCCAGCTCCTGGCACCCCAGCCCACTCTCTGTCCCTACCGTCAGGTCTGCTCCCCTTCATTGCCACATCTCCTCGCCTGGAATATGAGTGAAAGCATTATATAAACATGTTGTATACCCTAACCTATGTTTAGGAGCGCCAGAGTAAGGCCGGGGGGGGGGGGGGTATTGATGGCCTCCGGGTGATAGTGACACCATATCTCAGCAGCAGCCTGGTTCTCACGGCCAGAGATGGAAGCCTATTGGGCTCACTGAGGCTCCCCGGTCCCTAGGCCAACAACTGTATTTCCCGAGACTCAGCCCACAACAGTCACTTTACTCAAGGGTACTAATATTATGCTTGGTGAATAGACACATTAGATATACAGATACGTGCCCAAGCGTCGCCTGCTGCCAGGGAATCGAAGTCAAAACCATCAATTGTACGTTCACTGCACTATGAACTACAGGAAACCATAATTATCAAGAGCAACACTGTACTAACAATTATACCATAATTTTATATTGCCAATTGTAAAGATGAGAAGTATGCCAGTTATAATTTAGAATAACAGATGACCATAATAATGGATAATTATAATGGGGTAAATTAAATTATTTTAATGAGTAAGAAATACAATGGATCAATACCTAAGAACAGCCGAATGTAACTCTGTCCGAAAAAGTAGGCTGAACATGATGAACATGAACAATAGCGAACAATATAACAAAAGTGTGAACAATATCAGTGTGTGTAATGTGAATGATGATTCAAATTGAAGAATGTGAGCACTTGTAAACAGCCACAGGGAAAGTAACAGGCATTATTAGGGAAGTAGACAACAGAGAACAGAGAAATAACAAATAACAGAGAAATACAAATAGCACATAAAGAGGAGAACATAAATGCAAGAAGGTAAGCTACCTAAGCCTGGCAAGTGGTACACCGCGGAAGCATCAGAAGGAAGAAAATTATCAGGAAAATATCCTATGAGACCACTGAAGGTGGAGTCCGTCGTTGACAAGGGGTTATGTGGGGAGAGAGTCTCCTGCTCCTCAAGTGAGAGTCCGTCAGGAAGGAGAACAGAAGCCCTGAGGGAGAGTGGGTAGAAGAGAAGCCCTGAGAAATCCCGTGTGGTGGAGTCAGCAGTGGTGGTGTATTGTTAAATAAAGAAAAGATTACCCATGTTAGTGAGTGTGAGAGGGAGCATGTTAGCGAGTGTGAGAGGGAGCATGTTAGTGTGTGTGAGAGGGAGCATGTTAGTAAGTGTGAGAGGGGACATGTTAGTGAGTGTGAGAGGGGGACATGTTAGTGAGTGTGAGAGGGAGCATGTTAGTGAGAGGGAGCATGTTAGTGTGTGTGAGAGGGAGCATGTTAGTGTGTGTGAGAGGGAGCATGTTAGTAAGTGTGAGAGGGGACATGTTAGTAAGTGTGAGAGGGAACATGTTAGCGAGTGTGAGAGGGGGACATGTTAGTGAGTGCAAGAGGGAGCATGTTAGTGAGAGGGAGCATATTTGTGAGTGTTACGGCCCTCTTGGGTCGCAACTGGGTTCTTTCTCTGATGTTAGTAGAGCTTGGGTATCCGGCCCCAAGCTAATAGTGGCTTTCAAGGGGTGTGCTCCGTAACGCAAGTAAATTAAAGGGGAAGGGATAAAACTGCTCAGAAATAAATATATATTCACCATCACCAATAAATAAATATATAAATAGTCACACGCTGTTACTATAACTACACTTATTTACAATCACTCGTCTTCCTCCGAAGACACAGGATGCTCTGCTTAACGGTGCTCAAGACGAGTAGCCCTGGTTCTCTTCTTGTGGCCTCTAGACGAATCCTTAGATTCTCCCAGCGAGTCTACCCCGGCCACAGGCCAGCCAAATCACAATCCCACTGGGTGCACCGTCGTGGAGGCCGTCAACCACAAATCCAGCCTTTAGCTGGCAGGTTCCAATCAGCAACGCTGCGTAGGCCACTCCACGACCGATACTAGGGTTGCGAGCCCTAGGCAGGAGCCTCGTGTGATTCCACAGATCACTCTCCACACCACAACACCACAGTGGCTAGTCTTCTCCACCAGTCAGTCCTGGGTACGACAAATCCTCAACTGCCAAGTCACAGGCAGGCTAACACAACAGTGTTCATCCGGGGGGGGGGGTACTCACAGCTTCGACAGCAAATGCGTGGAGGTTCTACGGCTGCCTTGGGTAGACTGATCCAACGTTCATTACAGCAGTCCCAGGTCGGCTCTGTAATCAGACACGTCATCAGTACCGGTTACACTCTAGGGCACCTCACTTACAGGCTTAGACACAAACGCCCACCTATCCACTCCATAGATGGCGTTGCTGTCTAAGCGTCGCCTCACCAGAGGTCAGCAGCGGCTGTGTTATGAGCTGATCAGGACGGGAAACCAGCCTCTGTGGCCGGTACATCTCGTCCTCCCTAGATGGCGTCGTCCATTTGGAGGGGGTTTCGGGAGCTGACCCACAGATGGCGCGGTCTTCACTGCTCCGTGCTCGGACGCTGGGCTTGGGTCCGTAACAGTGAGTGTGAGAGGGGGGCATGTTAGTGTGTGTGAGAGGGAGCATGTTAGTGTGTGTGAGAGGGGGCATTTTAGTGTGTGTGAGAGGGGACATGTTAGTGAGTGTGAGAGGGAGCATGTTAGTGTGTGTAAGAGGGAGCATGTTAGTGTGTGTGAGAGGGGGCATGTTAGTGTGTGTGAGAGGGGCATGTTAGTGAGTGTGAGAGGGAGCATGTTAGTGAGTGTGAGAGGGGGCATGTTAGTGAGTGTGAGAGAGAGCAAATGGTGAAAGTACTTGACAATATTGTTGAGAGGATGTTGTTTAGTGTCAGTTATGGGATTTATTGACTCAATATAGGCACATAAAACAAATAATTCGAAGTATTAAAATAAAAAATTATTAAACAGATAAAAATATCTATAAAACAGTGCATAGTTTCTTATCTGCTAACTGTTATATTAGTGATAATTTCTTGTGGTCCCTGGCCAGACTGTTGTTTTAGCTCTGTGCTACTGAGTGTGGCCCCTGGCCAGACTGTTGTTATAGCTCTGTGCTACTGAGTGTGGCCCCTGGCAAGACTGTTGTTATAGCTCTGTGCTACTGAGTGTGTCCCCTGGCAAGACTGTTGTTATAGCTCTGTGCTACTGAGTGTGGCCCCTGGCAAGACTGCTGTTATAGCTCTGTGCTACTGAGTGTGGCCCCTGGCAAGACTGTTGTTATAGCTCTGTGCTACTGAGTGTGGCCCCTGGCAAGACTGTTGTTATAGCTCTGTGCTACTGAGTGTGGCCCCTGGCAAGACTGTTGTTATAGCTCTGTGCTACTGAGTGTGTCCCCTGGCAAGACTGTTGTTATAGCTCTGTGCTACTGAGTGTGGCCCCTGGCCAGACTGTTGTTATAGCTCTGTGCTACTGAGTGTGGCCCCTGGCAAGACTGTTGTTATAGCTCTGTGCTACTGAGTGTGGCCCCTGGCAAGACTGTTGTTATAGCTCTGTGCTACTGAGTGTGTCCCCTGGCAAGACTGTTGTTATAGCTCTGTGCTACTGAGTGTGGCCCCTGGCCAGACTGTTGTTATAGCTCTGTGCTACCGAGTGTGGCCCCTGGCAAGACTGTTGGTATAGCTCTGTGCCACTGAGTGTGGCCCCTGGCCAGACTGTTGGTATAGATCTGTGCTACTGAGTGTGGCCCCTGGCAAGACTGTTGGTATAGCTCTGTGCTACTGAGTGTGGCCCCTGGCAAGACTGTTGGTATAGCTCTGTGCTACCGAGTGTGGCCCCTGGCAAGACTGTTGTTATAGCTCTGTGCTACTGAGTGTGGCCCCTGGCAAGACTGTTGTTATAGCTCTGTGCTGCTGAGAGTGGTCCCTGGCAAGACTGTTGTTATAGCTCTGTGCTACTGAGTGTGGCCCCTGGCAAGACTGTTGTTATAGCTCTGTGCTACTGAGAGTGGTCCCTGGCAAGACTGTTGTTATAGCTCTGTGCTACTGAGTGTGGTCCCTGGCAAGACTGTTGTTATAGCTCTGTGCTACTGAGTGTGGCCCCTGGCAAGACTGTTGTTATAGCTCTGTGCTACTGAGTGTGGTCCCTGGCAAGACTGTTGGTATAGCTCTGTGCTACTGAGTGTGGCCCCTGGCAAGACTGTTGTTATAGCTCTGTGCTACTGAGAGTGGTCCCTGGCAAGACTGTTGTTATAGCTCTGTGCTACTGAGTGTGGCCCCTGGCAAGACTGTTGGTATAGCTCTGTGCTACTGAGGTTGGTCCCTGGCAAGACTGTTGGTATAGATCTGTGCTACTGAGTGTGGTCCCTGGCAAGACTGTTGGTATAGATCTGTGCTACTGAGTGTGGTCCCTGGCAAGACTGTTGGTATAGATCTGTGCTACTGAGTGGACTGTATTGCTGTACGGCTTCGTGTTCCTTAGGGGACTATACTGGAAGAAGACAGAGCAGGAATTGTTCTGCCTTCATATACATGTCGAATAAATAAGCTTCAGAATCTATTGTAAAATTAAATGTAATTATAATGCATCATGCACTGGTATCGATTACATATTTTATATGGATAAACCTTTTATTTCTGGAATCTTGTCACATTAATAATATTAAACAATGACAATAATTATTACTTTATTCTCCATGCTTGGATACAGTATTCCTAATAGGGGCGCACCAAATATTTATACAATTGAATGATTAGCTTCTTTCCCTTAGAGTCAAGTGTACGCTTGATTATTCCAAGTGTTTGGTTAACTTTCTTGACTGCTGCCCCATCCTGCTGTGTAACTTTCAGTGAGTGGTGGACTTTGACTCCAAGGTCCTTTTCTTCACCAATCTGCTGTAATGTAATATAATTTTGGTAATCGTGTCGTGGGTTGTTATGCCCCATATGCATGGTCTTTTATTTGTCGATATTACAAAGCATTTGCAAGTCTACTGACCATTAGTGGAGATCTATCTATATATCTTTGTAAGGCTTCAATATCATTATCATTTCCAACTTTACCTTGAATCTTTGTGTCGTCTGTAAATTTGATGGTGTGGTTTGTAATATTCTCAGCTATGTCATTGATGAATATGACAAAAAGGGTTGGCCACAAAATAGACCCCTGAGGGACCCCACTTAAAACATTTCTCCAGTCAGATTAATTTCCATTAATCACGACTCTTTGTTTTAACCATTGTTTTATCCAGTGTAGTATTATACTATTTATTCCATGTGCCTGTAATTTCCTGGCCAGTTTTTCATGAGGTACCTTATCAAAGGCTTTAACAAAATCCCTGTAAACTACATACACCGGAATTCCGTAGTCTGAGTAGCTGGTTACCGTTTACAAAAATATGAAGAGGTTTGTAAGGCAGGATCTATTTTTACCAAAACCATGTTGGGTCGATTTTACAAGATTGTTCACTGGAATATGATGAATGATTCCCTCTCAGAGGATTCTCTCCGTGAACGTGCAGATGTGTCATATCAAGCTGATCAGACGGTAGTTTTCCGCTGAGATTTTTCTGCTTTTCTTGAAAATTGGGGTAACATTTGCATATTTCCAATCTAGGGTGATTGCCTCCTTGGTAAAGAGATTTTGTGAAAAGTAATTTCAGCGGTAGGCATAGTTCTTCCAGTTCCTAGTTAGTTACATTTAATTAAGTGGTAAATATCTTTCACTTATAGAGGTGGGCTGAGAAGCCAATGGTATAACCGAATTCCTGTAAATGAAACAATTAGTGACACACAAATATCTTGGCAAGGATCCATGACAAAAATAATGTATTACAACCTGTCCTTTTAACCTCAGTGTAGAAATCCAGGGGGGCCAAAGTCTTTGAAAAAATGCTCAGATCTCTATTAAGACTTTGTATAGCCCTCTCAGCGGGATGGGCACTGTACTTTTATAAAGTTAACTGATGATGTGGTGTTAATTTAGTCTGCAAGCTCCGTCGCTATAGCGTCCAGTGTAACTCACTTCTATTATTCCCTATATCATTTTAAGGCTTTAAACACACTTCACTTCAAACTGTGTCTGTTTATAATATAGTTTAATACATAGTTTATGCCAGCATTCAAACGTGCACAGGTAAAAATAATTTAGCTTGAATGCCGTGTTGTTATTGTTGATCTAGAGGCGATGACGATCGTGGGATCTGATGCGCCCCGACGTACCCGTATAGGGTTAATCGCAAAATCGAAGACAGGCAGATGCTTGGGTAGTCCCAGGAGTCCCTCAGGGTGACAAGCACCGGCCCCGCCCCAAACAGAGAACACTCGGTAGCAAAATAAAAAACTTGGCCCCCAACTAAAACGCAAGTCATCTGGCAGAGCAGAAGCCAGCCGCCCACCACGGCTGAGGGCCCACCAGGAGCCCACCAAGACCAACCAACTTCCAGCACCTCTCGGCCAAGCCGGCGCTGGACACCGTCACCCCGCCAGGTGAACCAGCCAGAACACGTGAAAAAAAATCTATCAACAATCCTTTGATCCAAGGCGATTTGTGTGCCAGGCGTCGTACAACCGGACTGTTGAATAGGGATACCAAACGGCAGTATCAAGTCCAAATCGCAAAACAAAACATGATCAGGCGGCTCCCAGGCGGAGGAGGCGTCCAGACGTCCTGTCGGCGTCTAAGTTGAACTAGGAGTCCCATCTATCTTTGGTGGATATTTTGTACATAAATACCAGGGGTTTGTCCCAGCTGCTCGCTGTGTTCACATCTTGGGCCCGGCTCGTTCAGGCAGAATAAACGGACATGATTGGCATCGCTGAAGCCGTCTCTGTAATAGTTGTCATAAGCACACAATCGTAATTGAACTGTGCATCACAGTTCGTATTTAGTGATTAAAAAGGATGCAGTTAAGAAGAGTGGGATGGCGGCATTTTTATTGAAAAGAAGAATGAGTGCCTTGTATAAGTGTGACTTTGTAGGCAGGGTGGCATTTCAGAGTCTTCAGAGTTGACTATAGTGACTAGTACCTAGTTAGTTGACTAGGTAGTCGGTTAGTATTAGTGTGTTGAGTGGAGAGTTGTAGTGCATCTATGGTGTTGAGTGGAGGGTTGTAGTGGGTCTTGGATGTTCAGTAGTAGATTAAAATTTTAAAATAAAAAGTTTTGCCCTGTGGGGCGAGCGCCACTCATCCTGTGAGTGGACATACCGCCATAGCAGCATGTACAACACTCCCCAATAGGAAGAAAACTCGCTGGGTTGTTCATCCTGTCACTTGTACCCAGACATAGCTTGGACTTGCTTAACTGTCTCAAGTGAACAGCTCCTCAAACAAGAAGAATAACATTCGTCAACCCTTAAGTACTTACTTTATCTTGCGGGTGCAAAATGGGGGAATTTCTTCAGAACAGTATCTATATGTGACAAATAGTATTTTCCTAACTCAATGTGATGTTTATTATACTACACATATTTCTAATGACTTTTAGGTGTTCACACACCCTCAGGTAGTGGTCAATGCGGTGTCCATCACTCTCACCACAGATTCTGCAACTCCTCTGCTCAACTGTTGTTTCCATTCTGGATCTCCATGGATATTTTTTATCCAAGACGGATTCTTGTGATTACTGGTTCTCTCCTGCGGCCACCTCCTTTTCGTGCATAATGATTTTGATTGCCAGCTGCAAGCACATTGTACCACCGTACAGATTCACTGATTTGTTCTTCTATCCTCCTTTCCTCAGTAACCTTGTCACGGTGATATTGCCTGATAATACCTCTAATTTGTAGAAGAATCTTGTGTACTAAGTATTCAATATGGTCTCCTTCATCAGCCAGCACTTCTGCTCGTTCATTTCCACAGATTCCAACATGGGAGGGGTTCCACAGAAATTTGACGACTCTTTCCTGATTGGTACTCTCAGTGGCTCTCTTGATCTCAGCTACTTTCGCATGATTTTCTGCCTGATTTTTACTAAGGCTTTGTGGCGCTGCTTTAGAATCAGTGCAGATCACTGCACCATTAGTGTTTCGGTCAAGGAATCTTAAAGCCATCACAATGACAGTTAGCTACGCTTGCGTTGAAGGGGCACAGTTCTCAATGTGTGTTTTTCCTACATTTTCGCATTGAAAGGTATTATTCCTAATTACAGTGCACCAGCCCTACCATTGACTGTTAGATAACCCATCAGTGTAAGATTTGATCTAATTCATTTCCGGCTTTTTGATAGATTTCCTTAAGATAATTGTGCCTCATTTCTTGAGTTATCATGTTGGACTTTTTCTTTGCCATTTCATTGATGATAATCTTGCATGGGTCATCCACCCAGGGAGGTAACCTCTCTACAGGCATGAGCTCACGGGCCTGCTCAAGCAGGTGATGTTCTATGAGGTAGCAGACTGATCTGTGATGCCACTTTTTGCTTCTCCTGTTGCCTCCTGTAAGTAGCACAAAACTCGTGTTTTTCTTGGCAATATCATTGTAATGGGGATCTCTGGCTATTTTAATTGCAAGCTTTGCATTCAGTTCTTTAATTCTGCTTTTTAACACTGGGGAGGGACAACTCCTCTCGTAGATTAGATGTTTTGGCAGTTCTTGGGACTCCAACAATGATTGTCATGGCTTCCTTTTGTATGCTTTCAAGTATTTTTTCATATCGCTTTGGGATTAAGTGCACAAAACTGGTGCGGCATAGTCTATGATGGAACGACATAGGCTGTGTACATAATTTTAAACACGGTAATAGAGGCCCAGGAGGCCACAGGAGCCGGTGGCTGACCGGACAGAACACTGAACGCGTGATCCTGTGGTCGCGGGTTCCATCCCAGGCGCCAGCGAGAGACAATGTCCAGAGTTTCTTTCACCCTGATGACCCTGTTACCTAGCAGTAAATAGGTACCTGGGAGATAGTCAGGTGTCACGGGCTGCTCTCTAGGGGTGGAGGCCTGGTCAAGGATCGGGCCGCGGGGACACTAAGCCCCGAAATCATCTCAAGATAACCCCGTACCCATTCCAGGTCATAGCTTTCAGTGCCCTGAGTCGACTGTCATACCATTAATTTGTAGTTCTTCATTTTCTCCCCGCTTGTGACGAGAGTAAGCTTTTGTCTTGTTGCTGGAGTGAAACCGAGTTCAACACATTTCCTTCCAAGGAGTTCAATGGACTGTATAATTATTCGCAAGGTGGGAGCTTGTATTAGGACATCATCTGCATAAAACCCCTCCTTGGGGGTCACGAGTTCCATACTCATTGTTCTCGAGATTGCTCCGTTGAAGCAGACCTTGGCTTTCCACCCTGTGAGGAAAGTCCATTCCATGAGTCTCCACTTGACACCCATGCATGCAAGCTCGTCCAGGATCGCAATCCTCTGTGCTTTGTTGAAGGCCCCTTTAAGCTGTGTCATTAGCCAAGTAATTTACAATACAATATGATGTGCTCCGTCCTTTAACAAATCTATTGACCCCCTCCCCTAACCTGCCTATTTTGTGGAACAGTCGGTTTAGGATGACCCTCTCAAGCATCTTGCATGTGCATGACATAAGGCTGATAGGTCTGTAATTACCAGGGTCATTGGTCATATGTATAGGAAAAAATATTGCGTGTTTCCATTGTGTGGACAACACCCCACTGAGGAATGATTTGTTAAACAGGTAGAGTAGTGGACACAGTTCAATGAGTATGTAGTAACTGATTCCATCTTCACCAGGCGCTGAACTTTAACCCAGAACAACCTGTCCTCTTAAAAAGAATGTCGCTTTTGGCCGTTTGCCCGTATGGCCGAATATGAACGTAATTTGAAAATGGAAAAAAATGAAAATAAATTTGGGATTTTTTTTTCAACAACAGTAAGTTAAGGGTCCTCTGATAGGTTAGGAGGGCAGGAAATTCTCATAAAGTTTCAAAACGATATGAAAAACGTTAATGGAAAGTTTCCTTTTCTAAGCTTCCCGAGTAAGCCGGACGACTCAAACAGAAAACGGAACAGTTCGTCACTTTTGTGAGTCGATTTCATTTCAAATTACGTCCAAATTTGGCCATAGCGCGCATACGAGCGAAAAGTGACGTTATTTTTCAGAGGACGGGTTGTTTTCATAGCCCCTCCTTATTTCCTGGTCTGTGATTGATTGCCCACACTCGTCATCATTAGACTGTGCACTTGTTATCCTGATTCTTCGGTCATTATGTCGGAGGAGCTGTTCCCTGTTTATTTCTGCAGGGAGGGAGGAGGAGGAGGAGGATGCAAAACTCCACTTGTGAATTAGTTCGTGAGCATTACCCTGGGGGGTCTCTGTGAGCCGCAGGCCGGGTTCTGCCCCTTAGCTATCTGAATTTTTGCCCGCACTTATCTCGCAGACGATTCTGTTTGAATCATTGTAGTTGGTCAAGGGTGTTGATTGGAGAGTTGTAGTGCGTCTAGGGTGTTGAGTGGAGGGGTGTAGTTGGTCCCAAGTGTTGCTTGAGAGTGGTAGAGGGAGGGAGTTAGGTGATGGGTGTTAGTGGGTTTACGGTATTTAGTGATGGTGGCAGTTGGGAGTTAGGAGGAGTGTTGTCAGTGTGGTGCTGGGGGTTGGGTGTGGGGAGGAGTGTTGTCAGTGTGGTGCTGGGGGTTGGGTGTGGGGAGGAGTGTTGTCAGTGTGGTGCTGGGGGTTGGGTGTGGGGAGGAGTGTTGTCAGTGTGGTGCTGGGGGTTGGGTGTGGGGAGGAGTGCAGTCAGTTTGTTGCTGGGGATTGGGTACCTGCTTGATACCTGCTTGATGGGGTTCTGGGAGTTCTTCTACTCCCCAAGCCCGGCCCGAGGCCAGGCTCGACTTGTGAGAGTTTGGTCCACCAGGCTGTTGCTTGGAGCGGCCCGCAGGGCCAAATACTCACCACAGCCCGGTTGATCCGGAACTTCTCTTAGAAAACAGTCAAGTTTTCTCTTGAAGATGTCCACGGTTGTTCCGGCAATATTTCTTATAGTCGCTGGGAGGACGTTGAACAACCGCGGACCTCTGATGTTTATACAGTGCTCTCTGATTGTGCCTATGGCACCTCTGCTCTTCACGGGTTCAATCTTGCATTTTCTTCCATATCGTTCTCTCCAGTACGTTGTTATTTTACTGTGTAGATTTGGGACCTGGCCCTCCAGTATTTTCCATGTGTATATTATTTGGTATCTCTCTCGTCTCCTTTCTGGAGAGTACATTTGGAGAGCTTTGAGCCGATCCCAATAATTTAGGTGTTTTACCTCGTCTATGCGTGCCGTATATGTTCTCTGTATTCCCTCTATTTCAGCAATCTCTCCTGCTCTGAAGGGGGAAGTGGGTACTGAGCAGTACTCGAGACGGGGCAACACAAGTGACTTGAAGAGTACAACCATTGTGATGAGATCCCTGGATCTGAAAGTTCTCGTAATCCCTCCGATCATTTTTCTGGCTGACGCAATATTTGCTTGGTTATGCTCCCTAAACGTTAAATCGTCGGATATCATTATTCCCAAATCCTTGACATGCTGTTTTTCTACTATGGGAAGATTCGATTGTGTTTTGTACTCTGTATTATGTTTCAGATCCTCTTTTTTGCCGTACCTGAGTACCGGAAATTTATCACTGTTAAACATCATGTTATTTTCTGCTGCCCAATCGAAAACATTGTTGACATCTGCTTGTAGTTTTTCAATATCTTCAGGAGAGGTAATTTTCATGCTGATTTTTGTGTCATCTGCAAAGGACGACACGAAGCTGTGACGTGTATTTTTGTCTATATCAGATATGAGAATAAGGAACAGTAGCGGTGCAAGGACTGTACCTTGAGGTACAGAGCTTTTAACATCGCTTGGACTCGATTTTATCTGATTGACTGTTACTCTTTGTGTTCTGTTCGACAGGAAATTGAGTATCCAGCGTCCTACTTTTCCAGTTATTCCCATTGACCTCATTTTGTGAGCTATCACTCCATGGTCACATTTGTTGAACGCCTTTGCAAAGTCTGTGTATACAACATCTGCATTTTGCTTTTCTTCTAGGGCTTCTGTGATTTTGTCATAGTGGTTGAGTAACTGTGACAGACAGGATCTTCCCGCTCTAAATCCATGTTGTCCTGGATTGTGCAATTCATTGTTTTCCATACAACTAGAAATTTGATTCCTAATCACTCTTTCAAACACTTTTATTATGTGTGATGTTAGTGCAACTGGCCTATAATTTTTTGCCAAGGCTTTACTTCCCCCCTTGTGCAACGGAGCTATATATGCAGATTTAAGTGCTGCTGGTATCTCCCCTGTAGCCAGGCTCATTCTCCGTATTACACTGAGTGCTCTCGCTACTGGTACTTTACATTTCTTTATGAATATTGAATTCCATGAGTCAGGCCCAGGAGCTGAGTACATAGGCATATTATCAATTTCTCTTTCAAAGTCTTCCGAGTTTGTGGTAATATCCGTTATATTATCTGCAGCTTGAATGACATTCATAAAGAAGCTGTCTGGGTCATCAACTTTAATGTTGTTTATTGGTGTGCTAAACATAGCCTCATACTGACGTTTTAGAATTTCACTAATCTCTTTGTTGTCCTCTGTGTACGTACCTTCATTTGTAATTAACGGTCCAATACTGGTCGAGGTTTTGGATTTTGATTTTGCGTATGTGAAAAAATATTTCGGATTTTTCCTTATCTCTTGTATAGCTCTCTGTTCCAATTCCATTTCCTCAGACTCATATTATCGCTTCAACGTTTGTTCTATTTCTTCGATCTCCCTGCTTAGGCTTATTTTCCTTGCTTGTGATAGTTGTGTCTGCCGAAGCATTTCCGTTATTTTTTTCCTTCTCCTGTACAGTCGTCTGCGTTCTCTTTCTAGAGCGGTCCTCTTTCTGCCCCTCCTCACAGGCACGTGCTTCAAGCAGATCTTGTAAGCTTCAGCTGTCAGTTGAGCTATTCCCTGTGTGGGAGTTTTGTCGTTTAAGACCGTCTCCCATTGAATGGTTGCAAGGTCTACATTTATTTTTTTCCCAGTCAATCCTCTTATTGTTGAAATTGAATTGATTGAAATTCATCAGCGACCTTCAGTGTCTTGATTCTGAAATTCCCTTATCGACAAATTTTTCTCTCGCCTTGGTTACCCTTTACATTTTATCAACTGTGCTTATTGATACCTGCTTTCATGGGGTTCTGGAAGTTTTTCTACTCCCCAAGCCCGGCCCGAAGCCAGGCTTGACTGTGAGAGTTTTGTCTACCAGGCTTTCTTGGAGCGGCCCGCAGGCCTACATACTCACCACAGCCCGGTTGGTCCGGAACTTTTTTTTAGAAAACAGTCCGTTTTCTCTTGAAGATGTCCACGGTTGTTCCGGCAATATTTCTTATAGTCACTGGAAGGACATTGAATAACCGCGGACCTCTGATGTTTATACAGTGTACTCTGATTGTAACTATAGCATCTCTACTCTTCACAGGTTCTATTCTGCATTTTCTTCCATATCGTTCACTCTAGTACGTTGTTATTTTACTGGGCAGATTTGGGACCTAGCCCTCCAGTATTTTCCACGTATATATTATTTGGTATCTCTCTCGTCTCCTTTCTAGTGAGTACATTTGGAGAACTTTGAGACGATCCCAACAATTTAGGTGCTTTATTACGTCTATGTATGCCATATATGTTGACTAGACCACACACTAGAAGTTGAAGGGACGACGACGTTTCGGTCCGTCCTGGACCATTCTCAAGTCGATTGTGATGAGGACAGGTAGGGACAGGCAATAAATAGGCAAGAGAGAGCTGAGGAGGAAAGTAAGAGAACATATATATGCCATATATGTTCTCTCTATTCCCTCTATTTCAGCAATCTCTCCTGCTATGAAGGGGAAAGAGAGCACTGAGCAGTACTCAAGCTGGGATAGCACAAGTGATTTGAAGAGTACAACCATTGTGATGGGATCTCTGGATATGAAAGTTCTCGTAATGCATCCTATCATTTTTCTTGCTGACGCAATATTTGCTTGGTTATGCTCCCTAAACGTTAGTTCGTCAGACATCGTTATTCCCAAATCCTTTACATGCAGTTTTCCTACTATGGGTAGATTTGATTGTGTTTTGTACCCTGTATTATGATTAGAGTCCTCATTTTTGCCGTACCTGAGTACCTGGAATTTATCACTGTAAACATCATGTTATTGTCTGCTGCCCAGTCGAAAACATTATAATTATCTGCTTGTAATTTTTCAATTCAAGTCTTCAACAGAAGTAATTTTCATGGTGATTTTTGTGTCATCGGCAAAGGATGATACGAAGCTGTGACTTGTATTCGAGTCTATATCTGATATGAGAATAAGGTAAAGCAGTGGTACAAGAAATGTATCCTGAGGTACAGAGTTTTAACTGCACTTTGACTCAATTTTATATGGTTGACTGTTACTCTTCGTGTTCTGCTCGACAGAAAATTGAGTATCCAGCGTCCTACTTTACCAGTTATTCCCATTGAACTCATTTTGTGTGCTATCACTCCATGATCACATTTATCGAATGCCTTTGCAAAGTCAGTGTATACCACATCTACATTCAGTTTTTCTTCTAATGCCTCAGTGATTTTATCGTAATGGTAAAGTAGCTGTGAGAGGCATGATCTTCCTGCTCTAAATCCATATTGGCCTGGGCTGTGGAGGACATTGGTTTCCTTGGTTTCCGTGAAACTAGTAACCTGACTCCGGATCACTCTCTCAAATACTATTATTATGTGGGACGTTAGTACAACTGGTCTATAATTCTTTGCCAATGCTTTGCTCCCTCCCATGTATAGACGGAGCTATGTCTGCTGATTTAAGCGCATCTAGTGTCTCGCCCGTGTCCAAACTCTTCCTCCACACTATACTGAGTGCCTGTGCTACTGTCACCATTCATTTCTTTATAAAAATTAATTTCCACGAGTCTGGACCCGGGGCTGAATGCATGGGCATATTGTCAATTTCCTTTTCAAATCTGCCACGCTCGTGTTGATATCACTTATATATACAGGGGTTTGTATATCACGCACAAAGAAGTTGTCCAGATCTTCCACTTTCATGCTGTTTTTTGGAGTGCTAAACATGTCCTTATACAGCATTTTTTAGGATTTCACTGATTTCTTTGTCATCCTCCCTGGATGAACCTTCACTTGTATGAATAGGTCCAATACTGGCAGTGGTTTTTACTTTTGATTTCGCATATGTGAAGAAATATGTTGGGTTTTTCTTTATTGCTTGAAATGCTTTCTGTTCTAGTTTCCTTTCTTCAACCTGATACAAATGCTTCAGTCTGTTCGATTTCTTCAATTTCCATGTTTAAATTATTCCTTCTTTGTATCGAGGGTCGTGTCTGTTTAAGCATTTCCGTTATTTTTGTTCTTATTTTGTAGTTCTCAAGCTAAACCAAATTTCTTTCATCCTAAACCTGCTCCCAACACTAGTAGCAATGTGCTCTGCCTTCCCTTCATATCTGAACTCAAAACTTTTTCTAATACCTTTCGTTCTCTCGATATAAAGCTCGCCTTCCGACCAAATATCACTCTTCGTTGCAATCTAGTTCACACTGCTCTTCTTGCTTCCAATGCTGCTGGTGTCTACTCTATTTCCTGTTCGTCTTGTCCTCTCCAATACTTTGGTGAAACCTTTCTTCCTCTAGTCCGGTCTGTACTGCTAATACATCTGGTGGAAGTTGATTGCTGGCTGCTCTCTCTGCAAACCTGGTTGCCAGTACTTCGGCTTCCTGTTGAGGATCTTTGGGGTGTGGAGCTTTAGGTTATTTATTCCCTTTGGCCCGGTGAATTTGCTGCCACATCTCTCCGAGAGAGGTGTGTTCATTCAGGTGTGAACACCATTCCAGCCACTTTTGTTCTTTTATTACTCTGTTCTTTTATTGGTCTCTCGATGCACATGTGCCTTGACCTCACAAAGTAAGGTCCTGTTGCGGTCACTTGGCTGCTTTTTGTATAGCTTTCTTGTTCTGTTGAGTCTATGGTTGAGTTCTTTGACACGTTTGCAATAGCACCAACGATCTTTATGGTGTCTGGTGGACTGTTTTTTCAGTGGGATTGAGTGGTTGGCTGCACTTTGAATCACTTTGAATCACTTTGACAAATTCTTGTTCTGCCTGATTAATGTCTTCGGGAAGATCATAGTGTCTATGTCATTCTGAAATGAGGTTTTGAAATCGGTCCCAGTTTGCTAAAGCAAAGTTCCAGGCTTCAGATGGAGGCGGAGGTGGGGTGGGTAGGTCTAACTGAAGATCAATTTGGACCCCATAGTGGTCGCTTGTGAGTGTGGGCTCAACTGACCATGTTGCTGCATCTCTTAGGGAGGCTGAAACGAAGGTAAGGTCTAATCTGCCTCCTTGGATGTGGTTAGGTTCATTCTTGTTTAGGATTTGTATTTTTGGAAGCTGGTCTAGTAGATGTGCAATGTGAATGCCAGCTTCATTTGTTGTGTTCGAGCCCAGTACCAATCGATGATGGGCATTAAAATCTTCACAAATGATTGTGTTTGTTGTTGTCGCGTGTCCAAATAACACAGAGAGATCCATTTCGGCATGTGGAGACCTGTACACATTAAACACTTAAAGTTTGTCGTGTCTTAGCTCAATGGTTACTCCCATACCTCTGTCCCTGCTCCACAATCGGGTGGGCTGGTTATGGACTTGGAGATCAGGTCACATTTTACATAGATTGCACATCCCCTGGATTGCCCATTGATCCATGGAAGGAAGAAGCCTTGATAGCCTGAGATTTTAGGTTCTAATCCGGCTCGAAGCAAGCTCTCCTGTAGTATCAGGATGTCTATGCCCTTGGTTGCTGCTATGCATTGCAAGTGTTGCAATTTAGTGCGCAGTCCTTGCGCATTCCATTGCAGGATCTTTAGACCTCTAGGTTCTTGGAGTTTGCTGATATTACCGTGGTATCCATGGAGTCTGATGAACAGGCCATGGAAGTTGCAATTGGTGTATAGGTTCTTAGTGGACCTGAAATTGACTCATCAATGTCGCTTTCCGACGAGCTGGACTCTATCTGTTTTTTAAGGGGGGGGGGTGTCTCCTGCCCTGCTGTCTTGAAGGTGAGAATATTACATTTTCGAATTTCTTAAGCTTGTGCTCAATTGTCTTCCGAGTCTCTGTGGTTTGCTTGATTCCATGTGATGACAGCAGACTTTCGATCAATTCGGTGACCAAAGTTTTGAGGATTGGCCAGAGAGCGTCCAGTTTTGTGGGAGCACTATTTAATGCTGTGCAGGTTTGGGGCCTAGTAGATTTTAGACCCTTCTCAGTAGTAACTTTGACACTGGATTTGTTACTCCTATTGGCTCCAGTGTGCTTACTGGATGAAATGAGAGGGCGACTGCTTTGAACATGATTTTTGTGTCCTCCATCTTTCTTTTTGTCCTGTACGGAGGTCTTCACACCCTTCACCATGACCGATGGTGAAGGGCCGTGTGCCCCCTCTTCCTGAATGGGTAGACCCCACGCGGTTTTAGTGGGCAGGGGAGCTGGTATTAGTTTTGGTGGGGGCTTCGGTTCTGCTGTAGGCGTGGTGGGGCTCGTTTGAAGCCTTTTGAGCCTTTCAGGGCATTTCAAGTTCCAGGCGTGATGTGCCTTGGAGCAATTTGGGCACTTTCCCTGAACAGGGTGGTTTTCCTTGTGTTTATCAATGCATATTTTTGTGTCATGGGGCTGGCTGCAGACTCCGCACCTCACTGGGCGTTGGCAGCCATCTTTGTGATGCCCAAATCTCTGACATCTAAAGCATCTTAGGGGTTCTGGGGTGTAAGGCCTGTGTTGGAACACGCCCCAGATTCCAAGGTCAAGTTTCTCCGGATCCGTCCTCTTACTGTGAGAAGGACTTGTTGGGTTTCCTGTTTTGTGGTTCTTACTTGGCATCTCTCTGCTGACACCACATAGTTCAGCTTTTCGAGATGGTCAAGGGCCATATGCAAGGGATAGTGGAGGACAATGATTTTTCGTATTTTATCCTCTGGTTTCAATTCCTCACATTTTGTGTAATTTTTCAGAATCGTAGTGGCCGACTCGTCTTTAGGCCTCAGAATGTATTCTCTTCTGAGATTTGGTTTTGCTCTGATCTGGAGCTGGTGGTACTCTTTTTCCAGGTCCACTACAGTGGCGTAGGAAGACTTACCTTCCGTGTGCTGCACCTTGAAGATTGGCAGTGTTGATTTAGTCTGAGGAGCTGGAAGAGCTGGAGAAGCTTTAGTGATTATAGGGCGATGGGTCGTCATGGAGTGGCTTGTCCTGTTTGCCTCAGTCACATCATGTCACTCGCCGTCACTTTCAGAACTTGTATCGAGTATAGATGGTCTTTTCCTACACTGAGCAGCATTGCTGGATCGATTATAATTCAATTGGAATTCCATGATGATATTCAAATGATCACTTGTGGAGTGGTCTGGTGAGTGAAGGTGATGCTCTGTGCTACTGGAGACAAAGTCAGCGTGCAGTTGGCTCACTGGGTGAACTGTGCTTGTCTTACGATCCCTTTCTTGTTCTTTTTATATTATTACACCCTTTATTACACCTTACCTTCCGTACCTTTTGCCTTGCTTTTATCTTCATCTAAGATTTCTATCCCCTCACCTCTCTCTTGCCTATTTAATCCCCTTGCCTTCCTCGTCTCATCTTCCTGACTAATGTCAGCGGGTTTGAGGCCAGTTACGTCTTTCAGGACCTTTAAACTATTGCTTCTTCCGATAGCATGACCGTCAAGTGGAGTAGCTCTGACCTTGAGACGTTTGGGTCGCATTGTGACCACACTGCGCCTTTTGAATAACATAGATATTGATATCGTGCTCTACTTTTCATGTGAAGAGGAGCTAGAAAAACTCCTCACTAACGATGACATTCTTCGCAAAGAGCACTACTTACATCCTCACTTTCCACGTCAGTTCCTGGCCGGAAGAACTGTTTTTACCAGCAGGACCAGCCGGTGGATCGCTGAGCGACCTCAACATCATATCATAAACAATATCGAGAACGAAAATCCAAACCTGTCGGTATTCAACCTAGAGTTCTGCAACACCGACAAAACATCAATGAAGATTACGTTCACCACCAAAGCTGCGGCCACCCAGGCTGCCACACAAGGATTCTACTGCTTCGGCCTAAAAATACCGCCCCATCAAATAAAAAAGGAACGATACCATGAGATCCAGCAGTGCTTCAAGTGCTACGAGCTCTCCCACCCGACCAACAAGTGTCAGCACCCTGTCCAGAGGTGCAGCCTGTGCGCACTGGACCATCACTACTCCATATGCAAGGCAACAGTCCATCACTGCTTGCTCTGTGATGGCAATCACCCCGCAATTTCCTACCGCTGCCCCCGCAGACAGGAAATCATCAAGGCCCAGGTTGAAGCCAAAAGAAACCACTCGTCTACCTCCTCGATCAGAGCCCCAAGCGTTCAACTCACCACCTTAGCTCTTACTAGTCGACCAGAAGACTTTCCGGTCTTACCAACATGTGGCTCCTCCCAGCAGGCGACACAGCCTTCTCATTGGGAACCCAAGGTCCCCAAAGTCCCACAGGCTCCTTCACAGCCCCCTGCATCACGTGCAGGCATTATCCCTGGTCTTCTTAAACTAGCGGAAAGGCTTGCAGGACCAGACAACCAGCGCTTTGTCAGTGAACTAAACGCATTATACATAGACAATGGCCTGGCCCCCATCATAGCCACTAGCATAAATCTCACTGCCTCCTCTACCACTCCGGAGACTACCACCAGGACGACCATGCGGTCAACTTCAACACCGACTCCAGAACCGCCCATGACCCGGGCGACACAAACAGAGGTAATTCTTTCTCCAGCTCCCAACACTCCTACCATCACTATCTCAGCAGCTGCGCTAGCAGACGTACTGTCTACAAACGATAACAGCACCGCCAGCGTTCCTGAAATAGCTACAACCACCAATCAACGACACCTAAACCTACCTAAGGCTGCGAAGCGAAAGACAAAAACGCCCACTTCGGAGGTTACGGACTCCTCAGACGAGGAAATCATAGTAGGAGCTGCACCACCGCATCTCCACAAATACGACACCTACACGGTTCAAGACTTCCTTATGGAGGCCACGTCACCAAACTCTAACGACAGCACTGCTCAGCCAAAGTCGCAGGCAAAGAAAAAACGGAAAACCTAGAGGTCTACACTAACCCCACCAGCTCCATAACTGGAATAGCCAGCCCTCCAGGCTGAAAACCATCATGAACACCCCCATCCATCGCCACATCTCTAGTATCAGCCACTGATACAGATAATGGCTCAAAAGAGCCTCCACTTACGGGCTCACCATAGTCCGTGCTACTGGAACTTATCGTTCTGAGTAGCAAATCTTAAACAACAACAACTCGTCTCATCATAATCGACATGATAATGGTTCAAGATGGACCAAAACGTCGACGTCTCTTCAATTTCTAGTGTGTGGCTTGGTCAACATTTTTCAACTACGTTATTTTGACTCATCATCTGCAAATTCACCTTATTATACTTACTGAAACGCGCCTGAAAGAGGATACAACACAACACTTTAACTTACCAAACTACTCGGCAGTTCACAACTGGCTGCCAATCGAGAGTGGTGGTGGTACTGCTCTTTACTACCACCAACAACTGACATGGTTAGAAGTAATTAGAACTAGAGAAACTTGTGGCGAGTATATCTTTGCCCGGTTCAGAGTTAAGGATGCCGAGGCTGACTTGACTGTGGGAGCAGTTGACAGAATTCATAACACTGATGTTGCTAAATTCAACTCTAACTTTAGAAATCTAACACTAACGAACAAACTTAACAAAAGCAAGTAATACTATCAGGTGATTTTAATACTGACCTCTGCGAGCCTGACAACCCTCATGTTGCTAGCTTAATCAACTATATTAATTCCTGCTTCCTCATACCCTTCATCATTAAACCCACTAGAATTAATGAAACTACTGCATCTACTCTTGACCACATCTGGACTAACATAACCTTTCCACTTACTTCATGAACAATCACTGATTATTCATGAAAGACCAGAGACAATTACCCTACATTTCTCCTAGCCAACATTAATAAACATTCATTAGATATAAAGAAGATAAGCTTTAGGCTGCACAATGAAGCTTCCATAAGCAACTTTATTGCTACTGCTGCTAATATCAACTGGGTGACTGAATTAGGTAACATAGTGAACATCAATCTTGCGGTGCAAACAATTCTTCACAAAACTCTGTGCCTGTATAATACCCACTGTCCAATGCTAACTAAATAAGCCTCTACTAAAAAGTTAAACAATCCATGGCTTACTAAGCGGATACTTTAATCTATCAATATGAAACATGATCAGAAGAAATATAGGTTAGGGGTAATTTCCAAAGAAGTTTCAATGAGTTACTCATCAATGCTGCCCAATGCTGTTAGATATCAAGTCACTGTACATCCTCTCAATGTAGTTTATATATATTAAACTCTGAACTGTAATGTCAATCCTGACCTTAGACGCTTCTTAGAAGGTTGTACCGGAATCAATGGGCACCTCACTAGGAACAAATATCTTGATATTCCAACAACATATATTTGGAATACTCCTGATATTCCAAGAGTGGGACTTAACCAAACCTGCAAATCATAGGTCCAATAATGTGGAATGGCCTTCCCAATCACGTCAAAGACTGTCCACCTCTAAACCAGTTTAAGAGAAAAACTAAGTAAGCCTAATCAATTCCATGTAACCTACCTTACCTACTAAAGGTCAACCTATGTCATGGTGTTTTCAAACACTATTGATTATTGACCAACCAGTATAACTGCTGATTTATAAACTTAAAGAAAATTGTAGCCTGTCTGTTTATTGAGTTAATTTTTTCTGCTGTTCTGTTGCAATGTCTTCTGTTCCGTCCAACATGTAATTATTGTCATTCTTTTCTTTTTGTCTTTTTCTTCATATTTCAGTCATCTGCATTAGTTTTAAGTCTTAGTTTTTATGTGTTTTTCCTACTTCTTGCCCAAACGCAATATGTATTAGAGCTAGTATATACTGTGCCTAAAGCCACTATCTACATACCCAACATTCTGTTGGTAACTCATTTTGAGTGTATGTACTTTTACCTGAATAAACATTATCATTATCATAATATTATTGTTGTGGTTTAGGAAGCACCATGTGATGGAGACCACTGCAGCTGCACCTACGTGTTGGAGGCGGCGCTGGGGGAGGAGGTGGAGATGGTGCTGGTGGACGAAGGCACTACTGGTGCCGAGAACCACCCCTTCCACCTGCACGGGTACAGCTTCCACGTTGTGGCCATGGGGCACCTCGGCGGGTAAGTCAACACTTGTGCCAACCTTCTGAACTCCCTTTATTGTGGCCAGGACGCCTGTGTCCAGCCTTGTCCAGAGGGCCCCTCTACCCCCAGCTACTCGCCCTCCCCAGGACGCAACCCACACTTAACAGTCGCCTCATTCCCGAAACCTATTTAGCACTTCGTGAACAGAAGCATCAGGTGAATGGAAACGTTGCCCATTCATTCCTAACTCATTTAGGAATTCATTTATTATTTAGGAATATCATTTCCTAATAATTCCTAGAGTTTATACAAATAATTTAGACAAAAAAGAAAATCACATGGATAACTTATCTGTATGGTGAGTCCTCCCAGACGTCCACTGGTATGGATAACTTATCTGTATGGTGAGTCCTCCCAGACGACCACTGGTATGGATAACTTATCTGTATGGTGAGTCCTGCCAGACCTCCACTGGTATGGATAACTTATCTGTATGGTGAGTCCTGCCAGACGTCCACTGGTATGGATAACAGGGGTAAACATTTTACAATCTTGCCTGCTCAGAGCTCACAATTATTCATAGTTCATTGTGTCGGGGGACAGGAAGCCAAAGTATATTCATACACATTAGGCTTTCTTTCGAGGGCCCCCCCTCCCCCCTAAGGTCAAATTACTGACCCTGCCCAAGATGCCACCCCCACAACAAGCTTACTAACTCCTGAATACCTACTGGCTGTTAGATGAACAGCGCCATTAGGTGAAAGAAAATGTGCCCAACCATTTATGTCCCGCCCGGGATTCGAAACCGGAATTATCGATTGTACGTCGAGAACGAAACTGATTGTATTACCGGGACCCTCCATGGATAACTGTCTACAGATGAGAGCTGAGTCTCCTCTGTAAACATGAATCAGACATTGTAATGTCTGGCATTGCTTCATAAATAGCCATGTAAATGAATAATCAGTTTCACTCAGAATTGTTTATTTTGGCTTATAAAAAACTGTTAAAATTAGTCTACAGTAATTAGTAAGAATTTAAAACAAAAGGATCAATGCCTGAATGTTCGTAATAAGGCAAATAGGACACTGGGATTTATTAATCGAAGCGTTAGTAACAAGACACCTGGTGTTGTCCTTCATCTATATCTTGCTCTGGTTAGGCCCCATTTAGATTATGCAGTTCAGTTTTGGTGGCCGTACTATAGAATGGATATAAATTCACTTGAACGTGTCCAGCGTAGGATGACTAAGTTAATTCCCCAAATTAGAAATCTTTCGTATGAAGAAAGATTAACAAAGCTTAACTTGCATTCACTGGAAAGGCGAAGAGTTAGGGGTGACATGATAGAGGTGTACAAGTGGATGAATGAACATCTTCGCCTTTCCAGTGAATGCAATTTAAGCTTTGTTAATCTTTCTTCATAT
Organism: Procambarus clarkii; assembly: GCF_040958095.1. Lineage (NCBI taxonomy): Eukaryota > Metazoa > Arthropoda > Malacostraca > Decapoda > Cambaridae > Procambarus > Procambarus clarkii. The sequence goes on from NC_091156.1 coordinate 50,117,570, forward strand.
GAAAGATTTCTAATTTGGGGAATTAACTTAGTCATCCTACGCTGGACACGTTCAATTGAATATATATCCATTCTATAGTACGGCGACCAAAACTGAACTACATAATCTAAATGGGGCCTAACCAGAGCAAGATATAGCTGAAGAACCACACCTTGTTACTAACGCTTCGATTATTAAATCCCAGTGTCCTATTTGCCTTATTACGAACATTCATGCATTGATCCTTTTGTTTTAAATTCTTACTAATTATAACTCCCAGAACCATTTCGCAATCTCAACACCATCTAGCTCGTATCTTGTAATTCTATCATCATTACCTAGCCTCAGAACTTTACATTTATCAGCATTAAACTTCATCTGCCAATCCTCTGACCATTTCAAAACCCTATTTAGATCAACTTGAAGAGATAGTGAGTCTTCTTCTGTATTAATTTCCCTACCGATTTTTGTATCATCGGCAAATTTGCAAATGTTGCTATTCAAACCTGAATCTAAATCATTTATATATATTATAAACAACAGAGGACCCAGGACAGAGCCTTGAGGCACTCCACTCACAACATTTTCCCACTCTGACTTGACTCCATTTATACTAACTCTCTGTTTCCTTTGGTATAGCCATGCCCTAATCCAGATTAATATTGCACCCCCAATACCATGAGCCTCTATCTTTTTAATCAGTTTTTCATGTAGCACTGTATAAAAAGCTTTGCTAAAGTCAAGGTGCACAACATCACAATCCTTACCACTATCAACTGCCTCAACTATGCTTGAATAAAAAGATAACAAATTTGTTAAACATGAACGGCCATTTATAAAACCATGTTGTGACTCAATTATTAATTTATGTTTTTCAAGATGACGACGAATTTTATTTGCAATTATAGATTCGAGTAACTTTCCCACAATAGACGTTAGGCTAATTGGTCGATAGTTTGACGCAAGTGATCTATCTCCTTTCTCAAAAACTGGTATCACATTAGCAACTTTCCATAACTCTGGCACTCTGCCTGACTCTATTGATTTATTAAATATGGTAGACACTGGGTCGCAAAGCTCCTCTTTGCATTCTTTAAGCACCCTGGCTAACACTTCATCCGGCCCTGGGGATTTGTTTGGTTTGAGTATTACTATTTGTTTAAGAACATCCTCCCTGGTAACTGCTAAACTAGTCAACCTGTCCTCGTCCCCACCCACATAGACTTGTTCGGCTGAAGGCATATTGTTAAGTTCCTCTTTAGTAAATGCAGATATAAAATATTTATTAAAAATACTGCTCATCCCCTCATCACTATCTGTTATTTGACCTGTCTCAGTTTTTAATGGACCTATCCTTTCCCTAATCTTTGACCGGTATAATTGGAAAAACCCTTTAGGATTTGTTTTTGTTTGCTCAGCTATGCGAACTTCATAGTTTCTTTTTGCTTTCCCTATCTCTTTTTTTATTATTTCTAACCAGTTGTACGAATTTCTGTTCTAAACAGACTCCCCATTCTTAATCCTTTTGTACCACGCTCTCGTCTTACCTATAAGGTTCTTCAGATCCTTTGTTATCCACTTTGGATCATTAGTATTCGATCTATTCAATTTATATGGTATACTACATTCCTGGGCTTTGGTTAGAATATTTTTAAATAGGTTATATTTTGAATCCACATCGAAAACCCCTTTTACGTCACCTATCGCTGGGTTCACGTCTAGCTCTAATACCGGCCCACAACCCATACCCAAGACTTTCGAATCTATTTGACCCAAAAAATTTCTTAGGCTATTGAAATCAGCTTTTCGAAAATCAGGCACTTTAACAGAATTTTCTTCTACAGATCTATTCCATTGAATGGTAAATCTGATTTCTTTATGATCACTGTTCCCTAGCTCACTCCCTATTTCGATATCCTTAATTTGTGTTTCCCTATTAGTTAACACTAAATCTAAAATATTATTTCCCCGCGTTGGTTCCTTTTTTTTTCAGGGATATTCCTGTGTGGGCCCTAAGCCTCTGGCTGGCACACTAAGTGTTGCTTGTTTCTGTTTTACTTGGGCGGAGTATGAGTATTTATTACTCGTATGGTAGCTTCACTAAGATTTTGCCATGTGTTTAACAACTTCTTCTGCTCTGTTGAATCTAAGTTGAAATCTTATTGGGTTTGTAACTGTGCACTGTGTTAGATAATGTTCCAGTGATCTGTCAGGCATTTCTCCACAGTGTTGACATTTCTTCTCATCTTCCGGAACGTGTAAGCCTATTTCCCATGCACATGGGTATCAAGCCTGATGCGATGTAAGTGCACTTCTGTTGCCCTATTGCTCCCTTTCATCAAACTAAGTGGTTCGTAGTTGGTTGAATTCTTGTACTGTGACGGTAACGCATTGGTGTTCGGCTGTTTCAAAAGCTAGGGGTATGGCCTCGTCACATATAGAAACAAAAAAGAGAAAATCTGGAACTTCGTCTGTGGTAAGGTAATGGGAAGACACACAAAACACAAGTAAATTTAACAATGAGATTTTAATTACGTTAGAAAACCAAAACATGAATAAAATGGACATACAAATTGGAACATAAGATCAATCAATCAAAATAATAAGAATAATCAAATGGCAAAATGAAAAGTTACGTTAAGACAAGTGAGTAATAACAAGTGAACAATATACAATGCAAATATGGGTGCAGGAATATTGGCTTTAAGCTGCCACCTCTCTTAGTACACGTAAGCCAGAGCTTAGTCTACCAACGAGACGTGTTAACTTGTTGAAAGCACTGGATATTCTGAGGTCTGCAGGTCGTGGCGGCCCCAGACATCAGGTAGTGTGGCGGTGGAGGAGCGGGTGCAACTGACCATCAGCCAATCAGCGATGAGCAGGCGACGGACAGGTAGTTTGGTGGTTGGAGTGGTGGAGGCGGAGCAGGTGTTCCTGGTGCTGAATACGTTTGCTCTCTGGCAAACCTTGGAGTTGTACTTGTTGGATATTTCTTCCATATTAGTTGTATAGGGATGTATAGCGACGAACTTAGGAGGGAAGAGCAGGCTCAGTCTCTTGAAGGAGATTATTGTCACAGTACCAACCCGCAGATCCTGATGTTGCAACTGCTGTGTTGTGGTCACTGTACATCTTTTGCATTGTTCTGTTTCTAATTACTTTCTTAATCTGTGATAGATTTTGTGGTATGTAAATGTCTACATTTCTTCTCTTAGTTGCAAGTTTTGCAGCTTCGTCTGCAATGTCATTTCCTATTATTCCCACATGACTTGGCACCCAGTTGATAAGTACCCGTCGGCCTTGTCGTTTGAGTGTTTGCATTAATGATATGACATTTGTGATCAGATGTATGTTATCACATATGTGTTCTTGTTGCAAGGTTTCAATGGCGGTTCTCGAATCTGTATGTATGATAACATGTTGTCGGTGTTGAGCAAGAGCATGTTCCAAAGCCTTTTGAATGGCTAGCATATCTGTTTGTAAAGTCGAACACCCATTTGAGAACCTCCAGCTATTTACAGAGTTTCCTGCTTTAACTGCAGCTCCGATTTCTTGTCCCTGCTGATCTACTGATCCATCTGTGAAGTAAGTGAAGCTGTCAGATGCCATGTTTGCTTCTATATGCATCTGTGCAATGTTACGTAGCAGATGAGGATTTGTCTGGTTCTTTTTTCCTGGAATAACCATAATCTTAAAGTCTGCTGGCAGAGATTCCCAAGGGGCTTGCATAACAAAGTCTGCATGTATTTCGTCGACACCCTTCTCAGTGACTGTGTTTGTTATATCGAATGTATTGATGGTGTTTATCGCACAATGGGTCCACCTGTTGCTATTGGAGGCTCTTCTGTCCAGAGTTAGTGCTCCAGTGATTATATCTTTAAGTGAAGTGATTCTAGGTCTAGTCAATATCTTGTTGGTTCCTTAATGTGTTGCGTAAGAAAGCAATCGTCAATTAATTCTAGAAAATCTTCTGCATCATTATTCCTTGTTTTGTTCAACCAGTTTATTCCACTAAAATTAAAGTCACCCATGTCATAAATACTGTTAGATCTAGATGCTCTAGATATTTCATCCCATAGATGATTTGCTTCCATTCTGCCTAAATTTGGTGGCCTATATATAACTCCTATTATAATGTTTTTTGTTTTTCGTTTAATTCTATCCAAATAGTTTCTGTATGTGGCTCAGTTTTGATTCCCTCTTTGAGACTACATTATGTTCTTATGTTCTCGATCTTAAAGTAACTCAAAATCTTTTAAGTTAGTTTCTCCTATTAGTTAGTAATTTAAGCTTTACCTAAGCTCGATGAACGTTCCAGTGTTAGTTAATTAAACTCTGAATTCAAATATTAAATTAATAATATTTGACATGAGATTCAGAACTGAGATGACGTCATTCCTCGGCATCTTCTGCACCTACGTGACAAGACTTTATTTCCCGAACATTCTAGAAGATTTATGATATATTATCCGATAAGTGACCTATTGAGGATTTCATACTTTTTGATTTACAAAACAATGGAATATATTCCACACGTGGGATCCTGGAGTGTGAGCCGAGAACGTAGACCACTGTACTAGTGTTACTTTAAGTATTGCCATCTCCAAGTATAGCTGTCACTCTGCCATACAAGGCACTCATCAAAGTTGTCTTCATCACTCGTCAGCTCATGCTATCTAAACGTAATGTATCAGTAATATTTGTTGATGAAGTGATATTTTATGTGTTCCAGCAAGACGACTCTGGCGGAGGTAAAGGCCCTGGAGGCTGCCGGCGGCATCACCCGCAAGCTGACCAACGCTGTCAAGAAGGACTCGGTGACCATCCCTGATGGAGGGTACACCGTCATCAGGTTCACCGCTGACAACCCTGGTGAGACAAGGCAACCCTGGTGGGACATGGCAACCCTGGTGAGACATGACAACCCTGGTGAGACATGCCAACACTGGTGAGACATGGCAACCCTGGTGAGACATGACAACCCTGCTGAGACATGGCAACCCTGGTGGGATATGGCAACCCTGGTGAGACATGGCAACCCTGGTGGGATATGGCAACCCTGGTGGGACATGGCATCCCTGGTGAGACATGGCAACCCTGGTGAGACATGGCAACACTGGTGGGACATGGCAACCCTGGTGGGATATGGCAACCCTGGTGGGACATGGCATCCCTGGTGAGACATGGCAACCCTGGTGAGACAAGGCAACCCTGGTGGGACATGGCAACCCTGGTGGGACATGGCATCCCTGGTGAGACATGGCAACCCTGGTGAGACATGGCAACACTGGTGGGACATGGCAACCCTGGTGGGACATGGCATCCCTGGTGAGACATGGCAACCCTGGTGAGACATAGCACCCCTGGTGAGACATGGCAACACTGGTGAGATATTGCAACCCTGGTGAGACATGACAACCCTGGTGAGACATGGCAACCCTGGTGGGATATGGCAACCCTGCTGAGACATGGGAACCCTGGTGGGATATGGCAACTGGTGAGACATGGCACCCCTGGTGGGACATGGCAACCCTGGTGAGACATGGCTACCATGGTGGGATATGGCAACTCTGGTGGAACATGGCAACCCTAGTGGGACATGGCAACCCTGGTGAGACATGGCAATTATAGTAAGACATTGCAACCCTGATGAGACATGACAACTCTGGTGAGACATGGCTACCATTGTGGGATATGGCAACTCTGGTGGGACATGGCAACCCAGGTGGGACATGGCAACCCTGGTGAGACATGGCAATTATAGTGGGACATTGCAACCCTGGCGAGACATGGCAACCCTGGTGGGACATGGCAACCCTGGTGAGACATGGCACAACTTGTGAGACGTGGCAACACTGGTGTGGGACATTTGGGGCTTGACTCTATTTATTTAAATATTAAAGTAATGAAAATTCTATTACGAAGGACCACCCGCTTTTATAGTAAAGAGGGAAACTAAGACAACATGATCATTAGAAAATTCCTAGATGAACCAGTAACTATGGATAAAATGCTAGAGAATATGATCACTTATATAATTGATGGGCTGTATAATTAACTGAATCAAAGCCTGAAACACCTACATTGGGGGGTTATTACTGGAACTCAATACGTCCAGGAACTAGTGTGGTTCGTTCACCAGTCCAATATGTAATAATCTAATCCTATGACCATTTATGGAATCATTATCTTTATCACCAATAAGAACATAGATTAAGAACATGAGAATTGATAATTATAATAAACACATGTCAATCCAATGAAACAGAGTTCTGCATGTAAAGGAATACAGATAATAGAATTCAAGGAATACGGAAAGAGTCTTAGCTTGAAGACGATTTCCAAGAAGTTAGTTACGACTCATCCTCTGATTCTCCTGGACTCGTCATGGAACACTGGGAGATGATTAACACGGGAAATGACAGCTCGGAGAATTCTTCACACACGCTGTAAATCAAATTATATTCAGTAGCAACAGATTAAGCTGCTAGACATCTATGTTCAAGAAATTTAGATTAAATAATGAAAGTAAATAATGACCTGTGGTTTTTTATTGTCGCTCTGCGTCACGACAAGCTACCCAGCTATAAACCCACCCCCTAGATGATGCATCAAATAAGGATAAAGGTACTTAGCTAATATGAGCACTGTGTAAGTTAAGGCTTGCCGAAGTTCGCGTCCTAGGCTCCGGCTTCGTAATAACGAACACGTGGTGTCCAGCCTAGCCTAGATGCTGACGCGCTTCACTGGCCGGTCACGTTGAACTACACAGAACCATATTTAACAGGTTCTGGCCGAATGTCAAATTAAATCTCTTGACAATTCAACTCGTTGTGTAAAGTGACACTGACACCAGCAAAGTAAATGTCTGCAAAGGTTCTTCACACCTCACAGTGGCGACTTTCTTCTGGAGCTCTTGATGGCGTCTACCCTGGTGGCTGGGGTAATGGCCTCTCTCTCTGAGCGCGTCGCCTCGTGTACTCGCGTCTCCTCTGCCCCGCTCCGCGTCCCGCGTTGGATACACAAATTATTTACTACGGATATTATCATTTCTCGCAGTTGTGATTGAAATGCTCGGATAAGGACGGGTTTATTATTCAGAGGAGTTAAATATTATTATTTGCCCGTTTTATGATGGTAAACGAGCAATGGAGATGAATTAAAGTCTCTCCAGGGCATTCACGCGTGACGTTAAATTTATTACCAGATAACAGTTATAACTATAAACGCTCTATTTGGCATTAGTTGGGGATCAGTTTATCCGTAAATAATTATCACACAGAACACCGTTGTTTTATAGAGAATCAAACTCAATTCTCAGACACACTGGATATAGATGTGTTTATTATAATGGAATCTGACGCAATACTGGCGTCTGGTGACGTAAGAATTCTAGCCTTATTGTACAGATGTAATTATTAGTACATGTGAACTCTACGTTTGGTTAATTTTAATCACTACAATGATTAGTAGATTTAGTAATAATTAATGATAATACAACAGTGTTGTATTTAGTGTTGGAAATTTCCAACAACGGGTGGGATATGGCAACCCTAGTGAGACATGACAACCCTGATGGGACATGGCAACATTGGTGAGAGAGACATGACAACCCTGGTGAGACATGGCACCCCTGGTTAGATATGGCAACCCTGGTGAGACATGGCAACCCTGATGAGACATGGCACCACTGGTGAGACATGGCAACCCTGGTGGGCCATATCAACACTGGTGAGACATTGCAACCCTGGTGGGAAATGGCAACCCTAGTGATATGGCAACCCTGGTGAGACATGGCAACACTGGTGAGACATAGCAACCCTGGTGGGATATGGCAACCCTGGTGAGTTATGGCAACCCTAGTGAGACAGGACAACCTTGGTAGGACATGGCAACACTGGTGAGACATGGTAACCCTGGTTACACATGGCAACCCTAGTGAGACATGACAACCCTGGTGAGACATGGCAACCCTCGTGAGCCATGGTAACCCGTGTGGGACATGGCAACCCTGGTGAGCCATGGCAACCTTGGTGAAACATGGCAACCTGGTGAAACATGGCAACCACTAAAAAATGACAACCCTGGTGAGACATGGCAACCCTGTTGGGACATGACAACCCTGGTGAGACATGGCAAACCTCTTGGGACATGACAACCCTTGTGAGACATGGCAACCCTGGTGAGACATGGCAACACTGGTGAGACATGGCAACCCTGGTTAAACATGACAACTCTGGTTAAACATGACAACCTTGGTTAAACATGACAACCCTGGTTAAACATGACAACCCTGGTTAAACATGACAACCCTGGTTAAACATGACAACTCTGGTTAAACATGACAACCTTCGTTAAACATGACAACTCTGGTTAAACATGATAACTCTGGTTAAACATGACAACCTTGGTTAAACATGACAACCTTGGTTAAACATGACAACCCTGGTTAAACATGATAACTCTGGTTAAACATGACAACCCTGGTTAAACATGACAACTCTGGTTAAACATGATAACTCTGGTTAAACATGACAACTCTGGTTAAACATGATAACTCTGGTTAAACATGACAACCCTGGTTAAACATGACAACCCTGGTTAAACATGACAACCCCAGTTAAGCATGACAACCCTGGTTAAGCATGAAAACCCTGGTTAAACATGACAACCCTGGTTAAACATGGCAACCCTGGTTAAACATGATAAACCTGGTTAAACATGACAACCCTGGTTAAACATAACAACCCTGGTTAAACATGACAACCCCGGTTAAACATGACAACCCTGGTGAGAGTTGTGGGATTTATTACTTCTCGTTACAGTTTTGCTTGTTCTGCCTGCAGCGAGTAGTCATAGGTGATCTTCGTTACCCCGGCGGGCTTAAACCAAGGGATTAAACTGCAGGTTTCCGTCATACTCAAATTTCGTGACCTCGGTGACCCCGCACAGGCATCGCTAATGGTCAAATGACGTCATCAGCTAGCCAGTCTTCATCTTCCCTGAATAACTTAGTATACTGAAAAAGCATATTTAAACCCATTTTCAAAGTTCATTTTCTAAAAAAGATCGCATATTGAGCATAAGAAATATAAATTGCGCAAGGTCTTTGTTGGATCTCCTATTTACACACAGAAATCACACTAACGTGATGCATCAATTGAACAAATCCACAAGGGCCGTTACGAGGATTCGAACCTGCGTCCGGGAGCATCTCAGACACTGCCTTAATCGACTGAGCTAATACAGGGTTAAAAAGAGTTGAAACCGGAATTCTACTGAACTTACTGGATCCCGCAGCCTCTCCGAGACACAAACCAGGGTTTTACACAACTCCCCCCTGCACTCGAGCTATGTCAATAGGCCGTTCTCCCTCTTCGCCTTTACATTATATGATGTAAGGGCGAAGAACAGGTTTGAACCTTCGAACCGGACGCAGGTTCGAATCCTCGTCACGGCCCTTGTGAATTTGTTCATCTCCTATTTATTTCCAATCTATGTCAACCAACACATCAACTAGCGCTATTAGATGAACTTCAGAAGGTCTATTCTCTATCTAATTATTACCCCCCCTTTCCTCTCTATTCATACATTCAATCACGCCACCCTCTCAAAAACCCCTAGCTATGGTTTAGGATAAGGAAAATTGGGTAATGGTACTTGTATAGTTTTAGTGATTCATAACGCTTTCTGACTAAGGTTAGGTTAAGGATGGTTAAGTTCCACTTATGTGGAGAAAATTCCCATTATTAACATATTTTCCATTAAACCCCCCAGGTAATAGAGGTTAGGTTGAGGATGGTTGTATTGATGTGAAAAATGATGCAATATTGAACCAGGATCCATGCATCAGAAGTTAGGTCCAGGGAAGTTGGGTTGATGCACAAACAACACTTTTCCCCTATAAATACGATAAATTTGAAGTTAGATTAATTGTGCATATGTTGCAATTGTATTTGTGGGAATTGTGCATTTGTGCTAGTTGCGTATTTACATATTTGGGCTAGTTATGTAGTGTATGTATTTGTGCTGGATATGTATTTTAGATTGCATTTATGCAAGTTGTGTTATAATAATTATGAAAGATGCATAATATTTGTGAAAGTTGTGTATTAATTGAACATGTTGTGTGATTGTATATGGACGAATTGTGTATTTACACCTTGTGAGAATATGTCTCTCAAGATACTCCCACAGCTGACTTGAATAGCTCATTGCAGTGCACAGTGCACCGATCTTCGTGCACAAGCCCTATTTAAATTAAAATTTTGCCCCGAGGGGCGAGTTTATCTCTGTTAACCATGGATAGTGACCTGGCATGTTGGGTATCTCCAGAATGCCCACTTAACCAGGAACACGTTTATAATACGGAGGCCGCCGTATGTCCAGGCAAGAAGTAGATACAGGGAAGTTATGCATACTTGCCACAAAGGGTCAGTGAGTACATTGGCTGGTGCCAGCGTGAGAGAGTAGAGAGACGCCAGCGAGGCGACAGGACAGTCTGACCCTGCGGTCATCCTCAACAGGGGCGATGGCGAATAACAGCTGTGACGTGTTCATGACGTCACCTTTGCTACTGATCAGGGAACGACCAATATGATTGGTTCCCGCTCATTTGCTGCAATGCTATTGGTCAAATTGTAACTTTTTGTGTACGTCCCACAAAATTAAAGTGTGTAATGATTTGTAATGATTACACAATTTGTGAAATAATTGTCCATGTTTTACAATCGTTTTGAGCGAACAGTGTATTTATGCAAGTTGTGTTTTCAATTTGCTAAAGTGGAACTGGTGCGACTGTATTTTTTTGCAAATTGTGTATTTTGTGTAAGTTCTGTATATGTAATTGGAAAAAAATAGATTTTCAAGTACAAGTGTGAATTTTGGTTTATGAGCAACATGTGGGTATTTTGTGAATATTATGTTTGTGAAACTGTGTAATTTTAGTGAAAGCGCATTTTTGATTGTCTAAATGTATAAGCAATTTGTTATATTTGTAAAAATACTATGCATTGTGTAAATGTTATACTCCGAGTGTACATGCAATATTTGTGTAAAAGGATTATTTTTGTGTGCGACATATTTTGTATGTAAATTACTTATTTTAGTCTATAAATGACGTATTTTTGTCTGTGAATAGTATATTTTGAGGGTAAATAATATTTTTGTGCATAAATGACATATTTGGTGTGTAAATGTTATATTTTCTGTGTAAATGGATTTTAGTGTTATCTTGAGATGATTTCAGAGCTTAGCGTCCCCGCGGCCTGGTCCTCGACCAGGCCTTTTTTTTTTGTTACACCCCCCCCCCCTCACGAAGCAGTCTGTAGCAGCTGTCTAACTCCCAGGTACCTATTTACTGCTAGGTAACAGAGGCATCAGGGTGAAAGAAACATTTTGACCATTTGTCTCCGCCTCCACTGGGGAGGCGATATTTGTGGAAATGCTTTGTGCTTAAAATGATATACTGAGTGTAAATGTGCATGTGTTTTATAATTGGGTTACTGAAATCTTGTTCTTAAATACATTTTAGGGTTTCAAATAGCATAAATTGCGGTACGACACTTGGATAGCTATTTGATGAATGCGAGGACAGTTGACAAGCCTATGAACACAGCTACTAATCCTCTGAGATGCCAGATGCATGGTAACTAGTTGCGGATTATAGTACGATATCTAGCTACAGTGTTTCTTAATTGTTGATGTGTAAAAACTAGAATGTGAGCTATTTAATATAAACTATTATTGCAAACTTATATCGGGTGTGGGGTCCCTTGATTGTTTAAAGCGCTGGTAGGATATATATATGAATGAGATTGGGTGGATATATATATATTTATATATATATATATATATATATATATATATATATATATATATATATATATATATATATAAATATATATATATATATATATATATATATATATATATATATATATATATATATATATATATATATATATATATATATATATGTCGTACCTAGTAGCCAGAACGCACTTCTCAGCCTACTATGCAAGGCCCGATTTGCCTAATAAGCCAAGTTTTCATGAATTAATGTTTTTTCGACTTCCTAACCTACCTAACCTAACCTAACCTAACTTTTTCAGCTACCTAACCTAACCTATAAAGATAGGTTAGGTTAGGTTAGGTAGGGTTGGATAGGTTCGGTCATATATCTATGTTAATTTTAACTCCAATAAAAAAAATTGACCTTATACATAATGAAATGGGTAGCTTTATCATTTCATGAGGAAAAATTCTAAAAAATATATTAATTCTTGAAAACTTGGATTATTAGGCAAATCGGGCCTTGCACAGTAGGATGAGAAGTGCGTTCTGGCTACTAGGTACGACATTATATATATATATATATATATATATATATATATATATATATATATATATATATATATGAATGAAAACTCACACCCCAGAAGTGACTCGAACCCATACTCCCAGAAGCAACGCAACTGGTAACTACAGGGCGCCTTAATCCGCTTGACCATCACGGCCGTCAAAAGGAAGTGATAGCCGAGGCTATTTGAGCCACTTCCCCGACGGCAACTCGGATGGTAATCTTGGGCATAGCATTTCACCAAATCACCTCATTCTTTGGGGCACACGTGAGGAACACAAATGCAAACAAGCCTGAATGGTCCCCAGGACTATATGCGAATGAAAACTCACACCCCAGAAGTGACTCGAACCCATACTCCCAGAAGCAACGCAACTGGTAACTACAGGGCGCCTTAATCCGCTTGACCATCACGGCCGTCAAAAGGAAGTGATAGCCGAGGCTATTTGAGCCACTTCCCCGACGGCAACTCGGATGGTAATCTTGGGCATAGCATTTCACCAAATCACCTCATTCTTTGGGGCACACGTGAGGAACACAAATGCAAACAAGCCTGAATGGTCCCCAGGACTATATGCGAATGAAAACTCACACCCCAGAAGTGACTCGAACCCATACTCCCAGAAGCAACGCAACTGGTAACTACAGGGCGCCTTAATCCGCTTGACCATCACGGCCGTCAAAAGGAAGTGATAGCCGAGGCTATTTGAGCCACTTCCCCGACGGCAACTCGGATGGTAATCTCGGCTATCACTTCCTTTTGACGGCCGTGATGGTCAAGCGGATTAAGGCGCCCTGTAGTTACCAGTTGCGTTGCTTCTGGGAGTATGGGTTCGAGTCACTTCTGGGGTGTGAGTTTTCATTCGCATATAGTCCTGGGGACCATTCAGGCTTGTTTGCATTTGTGTTCCTCACGTGTGCCCCAAAGAATGAGGTGATTTGGTGAAATGCTATGCCCAAGATTACCATCCGAGTTGCCGTCGGGGAAGTGGCTCAAATAGCCTCGGCTATCACTTCCTTTTGACGGCCGTGATGGTCAAGCGGATTAAGGCGCCCTGTAGTTACCAGTTGCGTTGCTTCTGGGAGTATGGGTTCGAGTCACTTCTGGGGTGTGAGTTTTCATTCGCATATAGTCCTGGGGACCATTCAGGCTTGTTTGCATTTGTGTTCCTCACGTGTGCCCCAAAGAATGAGGTGATTTGGTGAAATGCTATGCCCAAGATTACCATCCGAGTTGCCGTCGGGGAAGTGGCTCAAATAGCCTCGGCTATCACTTCCTTTTGACGGCCGTGATGGTCAAGCGGATTAAGGCGCCCTGTAGTTACCAGTTGCGTTGCTTCTGGGAGTATGGGTTCGAGTCACTTCTGGGGTGTGAGTTTTCATTCGCATATAGTCCTGGGGACCATTCAGGCTTGTTTGCATTTGTGTTCCTCACGTGTGCCCCAAAGAATGAGGTGATTTGGTGAAATGCTATGCCCAAGATTACCATCCGAGTTGCCGTCGGGGAAGTGGCTCAAATAGCCTCGGCTATCACTTCCTTTTGACGGCCGTGATGGTCAAGCGGATTAAGGCGCCCTGTAGTTACCAGTTGCGTTGCTTCTGGGAGTATGGGTTCGAGTCACTTCTGGGGTGTGAGTTTTCATTCGCATATAGTCCTGGGGACCATTCAGGCTTGTTTGCATTTGTGTTCCTCACGTGTGCCCCAAAGAATGAGGTGATTTGGTGAAATGCTATGCCCAAGATTACCATCCGAGTTGCCGTCGGGGAAGTGGCTCAAATAGCCTCGGCTATCACTTCCTTTTGACGGCCGTGATGGTCAAGCGGATTAAGGCGCCCTGTAGTTACCAGTTGCGTTGCTTCTGGGAGTATGGGTTCGAGTCACTTCTGGGGTGTGAGTTTTCATTCGCATATAATCCTGGGGACCATTCAGGCTTGTTTGCATTTGTGTTCCTCACGTGTGCCCCAAAGAATGAGGTGATTTGGTGAAATGCTATGCCCAAGATTACCATCCGAGTTGCCGTCGGGGAAGTGGCTCAAATAGCCTCGGCTATCACTTCCTTTTGACGGCCGTGATGGTCAAGCGGATTAAGGCGCCCTGTAGTTACCAGTTGCGTTGCTTCTGGGAGTATGGGTTCGAGTCACTTCTGGGGTGTGAGTTTTCATTCGCATATAGTCCTGGGGACCATTCAGGCTTGTTTGCATTTGTGTTCCTCACGTGTGCCCCAAAGAATGAGGTGATTTGGTGAAATGCTATGCCCAAGATTACCATCCGAGTTGCCGTCGGGGAAGTGGCTCAAATAGCCTCGGCTATCACTTCCTTTTGACGGCCGTGATGGTCAAGCGGATTAAGGCGCCCTGTAGTTACCAGTTGCGTTGCTTCTGGGAGTATGGGTTCGAGTCACTTCTGGGGTGTGAGTTTTCATTCGCATATAGTCCTGGGGACCATTCAGGCTTGTTTGCATATATATATATATATATATATATATATATATATATATATATATATATATATATATATATATATATATATATATATATATATATATATATATATATATATATATATATATATATATATATATATATATATATATATATATATATATATATATATATATATATATATATATATATATATATATATATATATATATATATATAACTTTTTAGACACTCAACCCACCAGGAGACTCGAACACTGGCCAACAAGGTGGCAGTTGCATGCTGTATCCACTACACTATACTTCAAAGCCATACAAGAGGTAGGAATTCTGGGGTATTTAACCAACCAGAACTCCAATCCTCTCCCAGGCAATGAGATAGTGTGGGACCTCGGATGCTCTTTCATCGGTTCCTGTTATATGGGAAAACTCAGTGCCAAATGCTTAATGCACAGACTACCCTATTCCAGTAGCTGAAGTGTATAACTTTTTAGACACTCAACCCACCAGGAGACTCGAACACTGGCCAACAAGGTGGCAGTTGCATGCTGTATCCACTACACTATACTTCAAAGCCATACAAGAGGTAGGAATTCTGGGGTATTTAACCAACCAGAACTCCAATCCTCTCCCAGGCAATGATATAGTGTGGGACCTCGGATGCTCTTTCATCGGTTCCTGTGATATGGGAAAACTCAGTGCCAAATGCTTAATGCACAGACTACCCTATTCCAGTAGCTGAAGTGTATAACTTTTTAGACACTCAACCCACCAGGAGACTCGAACACTGGCCAACAAGGTGGCAGTTGCATGCTGTATCCACTACACTATACTTCAAAGCCATACAAGAGGTAGGAATTCTGGGGTATTTAACCAACCAGAACTCCAATCCTCTCCCAGGCAATGAGATAGTGTGGGACCTCGGATGCTCTTTCATCGGTTCCTGTTATATGGGAAAACTCAGTGCCAAATGCTTAATGCACAGACTACCCTATTCCAGTACCTGAAGTGTATAACTTTTTAGACACTCAACCCACCAGGAGACTCGAACACTGGCCAACAAGGTGGCAGTTGCATGCTGTATCCACTACACTATACTTCAAAGCCATACAAGAGGTAGGAATTCTGGGGTATTTAACCAACCAGAACTCCAATCCTCTCCCAGGCAATGAGATAGTGTGGGACCTCGGATGCTCTTTCATCGGTTCCTGTGATATGGGAAAACTCAGTGCCAAATGCTTAATGCACAGACTACCCTATTCCAGTAGCTGAAGTGTATAACTTTTTAGACACTCAACCCACCAGGAGACTCGAACACTGGCCAACAAGGTGGCAGTTGCATGCTGTATCCACTACACTATACTTCAAAGCCATACAAGAGGTAGGAATTCAGGGGTATTTAACCAACCAGAACTCCAATCCTCTCCCAGGCAATGAGATAGTGTGGGACCTCGGATGCTCTTTCATCGGTTCCTGTTATATGGGAAAACTCAGTGCCAAATGCTTAATGCACAGACTACCCTATTCCAGTAGCTGAAGTGTATAACTTTTTAGACACTCAACCCACCAGGAGACTCGAACACTGGCCAACAAGGTGGCAGTTGCATGCTGTATCCACTACACTATACTTCAAAGCCATACAAGAGGTAGGAATTCTGGGGTATTTAACCAACCAGAACTCCAATCCTCTCCCAGGCAATGAGATAGTGTGGGACCTCGGATGCTCTTTCATCGGTTCCTGTTATATGGGAAAACTCAGTGCCAAATGCTTAATGCACAGACTACCCTATTCCAGTAGCTGAAGTGTATAACTTTTTAGACACTCAACCCACCAGGAGACTCGAACACTGGCCAATATACCCCAGAATATACCCCACTGGTTATATACCCCAGAATTCCTACCTCTTGTATGGCTTTGAAGTATAGTGTAGTGGATACAGCATGCAACTGCCACCTTGTTGGCCAGTGTTCGAGTCTCCTGGTGGGTTGAGTGTCTAAAAAGTTATACACTTCAGCTACTGGAATAGGGTAGTCTGTGCATTAAGCATTTGGCACTGAGTTTTCCCATATAACAGGAACCGATGAAAGAGCATCCGAGGTCCCACACTATCTCATTGCCTGGGAGAGGATTGGAGTTCTGGTTGGTTAAACACCCCAGAATTCCTACCTCTTGTATGGCTTTGAAGTATAGTGTAGTGGATACAGCATGCAACTGCCACCTTGTTGGCCAGTGTTCGAGTCTCCTGGTGGGTTGAGTGTCTAAAAAGTTATACACTTCAGCTACTGGAATAGGGTAGTCTGTGCATTAAGCATTTGGCACTGAGTTTTCCCATATAACAGGAACCGATGAAAGAGCATCCGAGGTCCCACACTATCTCATTGCCTGGGAGAGGATTGGAGTTCTGGTTGGTTAAATACCCCAGAATTCCTACCTCTTGTATGGCTTTGAAGTATAGTGTAGTGGATACAGCATGCAACTGCCACCTTGTTGGCCAGTGTTCGAGTCTCCTGGTGGGTTGAGTGTCTAAAAAGTTATACACTTCAGCTACTGGAATAGGGTAGTCTGTGCATTAAGCATTTGGCACTGAGTTTTCCCATATAACAGGAACCAATGAAAGAGCATCCGAGGTCCCACACTATCTCATTGCCTGGGAGAGGATTGGAGTTCTGGTTGGTTAAATACCCCAGAATTCCTACCTCTTGTATGGCTTTGAAGTATAGTGTAGTGGATACAGCATGCAACTGCCACCTTGTTGGCCAGTGTTCGAGTCTCCTGGTGGGTTGAGTGTCTAAAAAGTTATACACTTCAGCTACTGGAATAGGGTAGTCTGTGCATTAAGCATTTGGCACTGAGTTTTCCCATATAACAGGAACCGATGAAAGAGCATCCGAGGTCCCACACTATCTCATTGCCTGGGAGAGGATTGGAGTTCTGGTTGGTTAAATACCCCAGAATTCCTACCTCTTGTATGGCTTTGAAGTATAGTGTAGTGGATACAGCATGCAACTGCCACCTTGTTGGCCAGTGTTCGAGTCTCCTGGTGGGTTGAGTGTCTAAAAAGTTATACACTTCAGCTACTGGAATAGGGTAGTCTGTGCATTAAGCATTTGGCACTGAGTTTTCCCATATAACAGGAACCGATGAAAGAGCATCCGAGGTCCCACACTATCTCATTGCCTGGGAGAGGATTGGAGTTCTGGTTGGTTAAATACCCCAGAATTCCTACCTCTTGTATGGCTTTGAAGTATAGTGTAGTGGATACAGCATGCAACTGCCACCTTGTTGGCCAGTGTTCGAGTCTCCTGGTGGGTTGAGTGTCTAAAAAGTTATACACTTCAGCTACTGGAATAGGGTAGTCTGTGCATTAAGCATTTGGCACTGAGTTTTCCCATATAACAGGAACCGATGAAAGAGCATCCGAGGTCCCACACTATCTCATTGCCTGGGAGAGGATTGGAGTTCTGGTTGGTTAAATACCCCAGAATTCCTACCTCTTGTATGGCTTTGAAGTATAGTGTAGTGGATACAGCATGCAACTGCCACCTTGTTGGCCAGTGTTCGAGTCTCCTGGTGGGTTGAGTGTCTAAAAAGTTATACACTTCAGCTACTGGAATAGGGTAGTCTGTGCATATATATATATATATATATATATATATATATATATATATATATATATATATATATATATATATATATATATATATATATATATATATATATATATATATTTATATATATATATATATATATATATATATATATATATATATATATATATATATATATATATATATATATATATATATATATATATACTGCAGGTATGTTGACGACATTTTTACACAGGTACCTGATGTCAGACATCTGCAGGAGTTGAAGGAGGCATTTGAGCGGAGTTCCGTGCTGCGTTTCACTTATGAGATGGAAAAGGATGGGAAGCTGCCCTTTCTAGATGTAACAGTCATGGAAAAGAGCGGAGGTTTCCACACTGCAGTCTACACTAAGGAAACGAACATAGGAATGTGCCTAAATGCCAAAAGCGACTGCCCAGATAGGTACAAGAGGAGTGTTGTTAACGCATATGTCGACCGTGCTCTCAGCCACAGCTCAGAATGGAAGCAAGTCGACGAAGAACTCTGTAGGGTAAGGCAGGTCCTAGTCAACAACGGCTTCTCCAATGGTTTCGTCGAAGACATCATAAGAAGGAAAGTGAAACGCCATGCAACCTCTGAAGAGACAACCAACACAACACCTATACCCCCTATTAGACTATTTTACAGGAACTTCTTTTCCACTGCTCATAAAACGGAGGAAAGGGTCCTGAAAAATATTGTTAATAGAAACGTTATCCCTACAGACAAAAATCAGAGGATACAACTGACGATTTACTATAAAACCAGAAAAACGGCCAGCCTACTCATGAGAAACTCTCCAGACACAAAGCAGAACGCTTTAAAAGAGACCAACGTCGTCTATGCCTTCAAATGCCCTCTTGGGGACTGTAATCTCCAAAAAACCCAGTATAGAGGCAAGACAACAACATCACTTTCTAGGCGTTTAACGATGAATAAGCAACAGGGCTCCATTAAGGAATATATAATCTCTTCCCACAACCAAACCATCGCCAGAGAAATCCTAGTAAACAACACAGAAATCATCGATAGATACAGCGATAGCAGGCGGCTTGACGTTTGCGAGGCACTACACATTAAAAAGTCAACACCAGCAAACAACAGCCAATTAATGCACAACTATATTCTACCCACCTCAAGACTCTGCTCGAATATAGAAGCATCAAGAAATATGGACCAATAGGCTTTCTACAATCACTTCCATTCAATACCCATTGTTTCGTGTAGTCACTCACTGGCCCACACAGTGCTATGGTCACTCACTGGCCCACACACCGCTATGGTTACTCACTGGCCCACACACTGCTATGGTCACTCACTGGCCCACACACTGCTATGGTCACTCACTGGCCTACACACTGCTATGGCCACTCACTGACCCACACACCACTATTGTCACTCACTGGCCCACACACTGCTATGGCCACTCACTGGCCCACACACTGCTATGGCCACTCACTGGCTCACACACCGCTATAGTCACTCATTGGCTCACACACCGCTATGGTCACTCACTGGCCCACACACCGTTATGGCCACTCGCTGACCCACACAATACTATGGCCACTCACTGACCCACACAATACTATGTCCACTCACTGACCTACACAATACTATGGCCACTCACTGACTCACACAATACTATGGCCACTCCCTGGCCCACACAATTCTATGGCCACTCCCTGGCCCACACTATACTATGGCCACTCACTGGCCCACACAATACTATGGTCACTCCCTGGCCCACACACCGCTATGGCCACTCGCTGACCCACACAATACTATGGCCACTCACTGACTCACACAATACTATGGCCACTCGCTGACCCACACAATACTATGGCCACTCACTGACCCACAAAATACTATAGCCACTCACTGACCCACACAATACTATGGCCACTCGCTGACCCTCACAATACTATGGTCACTCGCTGACCCACACAATACTATGGTCACTCGCTGACCAACACAATACTATGGCCACTCACTGGCCCACACAATACTATGGCCACTCGCTGACCCACACACCGTTATGGCCACTCACTGGCCCACACACCGTTATGGCCACTCACTGGCCCACGCAATACTATGACCACTCACTGGCCCACACACCGTTATGGCCACTCACTGGCCCACACAATACTATGGCCACTCCCTGGTCCACACAATATTATGGTCACTCACTGACCCACACAATACTATGGCCACTCCCTGGCCCACACAATACTATGGCCACTCCCTTGCTCACACACTGCTATGGCCACTCCTTGGCCCACACACTGCTATGGCCTCTCGCTGACCCACACAATACCATGGTCACTCACTGACCCACACAATACTATGGCCACTCACTGACCCACACAATAATATGGCCACTCGCTGACCCACACAATACTATGGCCACTCGCTGACCCACACAATACTATGGTCACTCGCTGACCCACACAATACTATGGCCACTCGCTGACCCACACTATACAATGGCCACTCACTAACCCACAAAATACTATAGCCACTCACTGACCCACACAATACTATGGCCACTCGCTGACCCTCACAATACTATGGTCACTCGCTGACCCACACAATACTATGGCCACTCACTGACCCACACAATACTATGGCCACTCGCTGACCCTCACAATACTATGGTCACTCGCTGACCCACACAATACTATGGTCACTCGCTGACCAACACAATACTATGGCCACTCACTGGCCCACACACCGCTATGGCCACTCACTGGCCCACAGACCGCTATGGCCACTCACTGGCCCACACACTGCTATGGCCACTCCCTGACCCACACAATACTATGGCCACTCACTGACACTGACCATATTATAAACTGCTCTTTGTTTTGGACCCTGATTATTTACTTATCCTGTCATGTATCTTAGACGTCTCTAGTGGCAGGAATCTGTAAAAAAATCAGCCCACATGTGCCCCACAATTGTTTAGTCCCTATAATTAATTAAATTAAATTAACTTTGAATCCTCTGACTTGGTCCCACCTGACCTTCCCTTCCTCACTCTAGTAACCATTGTTCTCACCACAACCCGACGTCTACGAATCCTCTAACATTTCCTCACGAATTAAACCCAGTAACACACTTCCTTGATCTCTCTCAGTGTTCCAAAACCTGTTTGCACTGCCACCAAATTTGTCGTGATCGCTGAACCCTGGTTCATTCTGAACCCAACTATTACACATCTATAACTTCTTGCCTCAGAAACAGTTACTTCCATCAAGTAATTTCTTACACCAGAACCCTTGATTCGTACCACCAGGTTTATTGAGGAACTCAATGGAAGAACATATGGAAGGTGATTAAAGGCCTTTCGGGTTTCCAATTTAATCACATAAAAATACTCTGATAATAACTAACACATTAACCTACTTTCTCTGGTTTAATCAGCTGCTGTTACGGCCCTATTGGGTCGCAACGGGTTCTTTCTCTGATGTTATTAGAGTTTGGGTATCCGGCCCCAAGCTAGTAGTGGCTTTCAAGGGGTGTGTTCCGTAACGCAAGCAAATTAAAGGGGAAGGGATACAAATTCTCTAAATTAAATATATAATTACCATCACCATAAATAAATATATATACTATCACACGGGGGGTATAAACACTATAATGTACAATATGGTCTTCCTCTGAAGCCGCGGAGTGTTCCACGGTGCTCAACGATGCTTAGCCCTTGGTCCTCTTCTTGTGGCCTCACGATGAATCCGTAGATTCTCTAGACGAGTCTACCCCAGCCACAGGTCAGCCAAATTACGGTCCCACTGGGTGCACCGTCGTGGAGGCCTTCAACCACAAATCCAGCCTGTAGCTGGCAGGTTCCAATCAGCTACGCTGAGTAGGCCACTCCACGACCGATACTAGGGTTGCGAGCCCTAGGCAGGAGCCTCGTGTGATTCCACAGATCACTCTCCTCACCACAACACCCCAGTGGCTAGTCTTCTCCGCCAGTCAGCCCCGGGTACGACAATCCCTGGTTCTGCCACCTCACAGGCAGGCTAATACAACAGTGTTCATCCGGGGGGTGACTCACAGCTTCGGCAGCAAATGCGTGAAGATACTACGGCTGCCTTGGGTAGACTAATCCAACGTCCATTACAGCAGTCCCAGGTCGACTCTGTAATCAGACACGTCATAAGTACTAGTTACACTCTAGGGCACCTCACTTACAGGCTTAGACACAAACGCCCACCTATCCACTCCATAGATGGCGTTGCTGTCTAAGCGTCACCTCATCAGAGGTCAGCAGCGGCTATGTCACGAGCTGATTAGGACAGGAAACGAGCCCCTGTGGCCGGTATATCCTGTCCTCACTAGATGGCGCTGTCCATTTGGAGGGGGTTTCGGGAGCTGACCCACAGATGGCGCGGTCGTCACTGCTCCGTGCTCGGACGCTGGGCTCGGGTCCGTAACAGCTGCCCATTCATATAACCCCACTGTACCTTCCCGGTCACCACCAGAACTCGCAACCTCCGCCTAAGTCCCTAATACTGTATCATCACAACGAACCTCCACACCCGGTTAGTCTTACATTCAATACTCACATACTGCAGACTCGACTTGGTCAACTAGATCACAACAGGTTCCCACATCTGGTCGGTTTCACTTCGTCGATGCCACAGACAGAGATAAGGAGGACTTGCTCGTACTACTGCTACCACAAGGCTGCCCTTCAGTCGGTCATAGCCTCAAAAATTACACCCCCCCCCCCCCCCCGCATCCCAAGGAGGGTATAATCCGATTAACTGTAAATCTCCTTGTTCTTAGAAACTTGAGGTCACGCTATGTTCTCTTGGTTGGTATATTCGTTTGGGTAGGCAACGACTGACCTTTTACCTTACCTCGATGTTTGGCCAGTCTGAATACTTTACATGTACTTATACTCATCATTTGTTAAGTGTTGTAGTGCTTGATTCGCTAGCTAATATTCTTGTGGATTACAACAGGGCCACCTTCTCGAAACATTTGTCTTCACTTCTCCTGTCTCTTTTGAATTCTGGTGAACGCACTCATGTTCACTCGTGCACTCGGTTCCTTTTCTCTCTTGATCGTTCTCTCTATTTGTCTTCTCTTTATTTAAATTTCACATGACATTCTTTATGAACTCCATATCAGTGACCATTTTCCCATCCTTGTTACCTTCTCTTTTCACCCTCCCCTCTTCTTCCCTAGGTGGTAGTTTGCTAAGGCTAACTAGAATCTCTTCACCTTCCGTTCTACTCTTTCCAACTTCTTTGATCTGCCTCTCCCTCGAGTTCTCCTTTTTTTATATGACACCGTATTCGACGCTACCTTCCACTCTGTTCCTCGCTCTACTTCCTGAGGCACATGGAAGTGTGTTCCTTGGTGAAATACAGACTGTGCTCGGGCTGTCCACTGTCAGTGTGCAGTTTGGAAAAAACACTGTCGCCGACAGACGCCTGATTTTTTTATTTTTTTTTCTGAAGGCGAGTGCAGTTGTCCATAGGGCCATACATATGGCTTAACGAGTGAATTGCAAATTTTATGTCTGCATCATGATTATTGACACTCATGTCTTCCAGATCCCGAAGAAAATCCGTAAGATAATGGGTAAGTTTGTTCCAGATGTCTCACCAGTCCTTCCCCTCTGTGGTTTTATTGTGGCGGATCTGGTGTCGGTCGCGACAGTATTGGGTTCACACTTTTTGACTGTTAGCTCCGGTTCCCACCTTCCTTCTATGTTCCTTCCTCGTAAGCCCCTTCTTGAATCTTGTCTCGTAGAATTTCGCACTCATCTTCAGCTTCCCTTTAATGATTCCTTCTCTCTCTCTCAGAACTCCAATCTTCCCTGACAATCTGCGGTTCTACAGCGGTGGGCTTGAATAACATTATTGCCTTCTCCTCCTTCAATCATCAAAATCGACTTGAGAATGGTCCAGGACGAACCGAGACGTCATCGTCCCTTTCTAGTGTGTGGTCTGGTCAACATACTTCAGCCACGTTATTGTGACTCATCGCCTGCATTTGAATAACATTCATTATGAAATGGTTTGGCATCTCCCTCCATGTTCGTTTCAATATTTACTGAATATTTATAACCTTATCCTGGAGTTGTCGTCATTCTTTGAGGACTGGTTTGAGGTGGCTGTTCCTCCTATTTTGAAACCATGATCGCTAGGGACATCGCCTTAAGACTTCTGCCCCCATTGCTCTAATGAGTTGTGTCCACAAACGTTTTGAGCGTATAGTCAATGTACGTCTGATGCGGTTATGAGAACACTATCACCACATTCCTTCTCAATTTGGCTTTTGCAAGTGTCGCAGCAGCTTGAATCTAAGTTGACTAAGCAGCAGCTTAGTGAACTTGGAGGTCTATATTCGTTCTGCCTTTGCTGTGAAGACCTCCTTTGTTGCTGTCCTGTTTTAACAGGAAAAGGCATGACATCATCTGGCAATACCATATTCTGTCCCAACTCCATTCTTTTGGTCATCGTGGTAAGCTCTCTCTCTTCCACCAAAGCTTCCTCTCTCGTCGTTCCTTTAGAGTGAGGCTTGGTACCACTTTCACTGAATCTTTTCGGCAATAAGAGAGAGTACACCTTGCACTACTCTTTTCCTTGTTACCCTCAATGGTAATCTTTCCTCGCTTCCCTCTGACATTTTTCAGTTCTATATGTTGACGATCTTACCCTCTGTTGTGTAACAGACGATGACATCCAGTCATGCCGAGGATGATAGGATAGTGATGACTAGCCTTTCCTCCAACGGCGGCTTCAACTTGCTGTTGATGCCGTATAGTCCTGGGCACCATCATTGCCTGGTTGATACCTGGTTGATGGGGTTCTGGGAGTTCTTCTACTCCCCAAGCCCGGCCCGAGGCCAGGCTCGACTTGTGAGAGTTTGGTCCACCAGGCTGTTGCTTGGAGCGGCCCGCAGGCCCACATACCCACCACAGCCCGGTTGGTCCGGCACTCCTTGGAGGAATAAATCTAGTTTCCTCTTGAAAATGTCCACGGTTGTTCCGGCAATATTTCTTATGCTTGCTGGGAGGACGTTGAACAACCGCGGACCTCTGATGTTTATACAGTGTTCTCTGATTGTGCCTATGGCACCTCTGCTCTTCACTGGTTCTATTCTACATTTTCTTCCATGTCGTTCACTCCAGTACGTTGTTATTTTACTGTGTAGATTTGGTACTTGGCCCTCCAGTATCTTCCAGGTGTATATTATTTGATATCTCTCTCGTCTTCTTTCTAGTGAGTACATTTGGAGGGCTTTGAGACGATCCCAATAATTTAGGTGCTTTATTGCGTCTATGCATGCCGTATATGTTCTCTGTATTCCCTCTATTTCAGCAATCTCTTCTGCTCTGAAGGAGGAAGTGAGCACTGAGCAGTACTCAAGACGGGACAACACAAGTGACTTGAAGAGTACAACCATTGTGATGGGATCCCTGGATTTGAAAGTTCTCGTAATCCATCCTATCATTTTTCTGGCTGTCGCAATATTTGCTTGGTTATGCTCCTTAAACGTTAGGTCGTCAGACATTATTATTCCCAAATCCTTTACATGCTGTTTTCCTACTATGGGTACATTTGATTGTGTTTTGTACTCTGTATTATGTTTAAGGTCCTCATTTTTACCGTACCTGAGTACCTGAAATTTATCACTGTTAAACATCATGTTATTTTCTGATGCCCAGTCGAAAACTTTATTAATATCAGCTTGAATTTTGCTTAACGTTCCCTACAACTAAGACTTGTGCTATGACTTTTACTCGGAAGCAGGTTGTTCTTCCTCCCCCTATGCCGCTCTTTGGTAATCCTCTTTTGTATAAAGATTCTGCTAAACTTTTGAGGTTAATCTTTGACACTCGTTTGCCTTGTTCGTTCCACATCTCTTACCTCTGAGTTGAATGCTCTAAGGCCCTTAACTTACATAACGTCTTGTCCCATACTTCCTGGGGAGCCTGTAAACGCATACTCCTCTCTTTACATTTTTCTATCATGCTCTCTAAATTTGATTATGGCTGTCCAGTTTACTCATCTGCATCTCCTTCCTCTCTTCGTTGTCTTGATGCTCTGCACCATACTGGGTCACACCTCAGATCTGGTGCCTTTCGTTCGTCCCTTACACTGAGCCTGCATGTTGATACCGGCTTCCTGTCTCTACATTATCGTAGTGATCGCTACTGTCTTCTCTACCTTGCGTGGTAGCGAAGACTACTAACACACTCACTCTCGCTTTTGTCGTGTTTTGACAATTTCCGTCCTGTGGACCCTGTTCCCTTTCACCACATTCCTTTTTCTGTGTCTTGCTTGCGAGATTCTCTCACGGTTCGTGTTATCAACATTTCTCATCCTGAGTTACAACTCTTCCTCTTACAAATCACGTCGCTTTTCGCTTGTATGCGCTACGACCAAAAATTTACATTATTTATAAATGAAAAATAGGTGAAATTAAATTTAGGATTTTTCTTTCCAAAACAGCAAGTTAAGGGTTCTCTGGTAAGATAAAAGTTTTTTTAAGGTTTCAAAACATTATGAGAAATCATTAATTGACAGATTCCTCTCCTAACCTAAGCGAGTAAGCCAGAGGACTCAAAACAGAAAACGGGACAAAGTAGTGAAATATGTGACTACGGCGACGCGCACCAGCTGCCCCAGGTGGCACTCTTGAGTGCCATCTGAGCAGGTGAGGCGCGACGTCGTAGTCGCAGCGCGTCGTCGTCGTCACACAGGGTTTTTGGGGATTTTCCCGGAAGTTTTGGCGCGTTTCGGACGCGTGTGAGCGTCCGGTATTTGGGTATGTGGTCAGGAAAGAGGGGAGGTCATGTTGTTGGGTGCCAGGTGGCGCGCGACGTCGTAGTCGCAGCGCGTCGTCGTCGTCACATAGGGTTTTTGGGGAATTTCCCGGATGTTATGACGCGTGGCATCCGGCCAGACGTCACTTGAGAGAGTGTCATGTTGTGGTTGGAAGCTAAGTGGTTGGTAAGCAGTCATGTAGGGAGGAGGGGGAAGAGGAGGAGTGTAGGTTATGTTGTGAAGGGAGGGGGGAGCCCCAATACCTGAGAGGATATCAATGACGTCCATTAGTTCTCCCCCTACATGGGCAGGAAGTGTTGAGGGGAGCGTGAGAGACCAGTGTCTTAAGAATGGAGGGGGAGAAGGAGGGGAAAGGGAGGTAACAGCTGGCAGTGGGTTTGTGTGTGTGAAAGTAGTCATTATTTTTTCTTAAAGAATGACAGTTTTATGTACCCTCTCTGCTTCCAGAGCGCTAAGGATATGTGGGCTATACCTACCACGTAGCTATGACGAGTGACACCACATGTCCACACGGGTTTCCTCTTCAAAGGCTGAGGTCTAACTGTTGCGAATGTCATCATCAACCTCTAACATAGTCAGTCATCCCCCCCCCTCCCCCCTCCCCCCTCCCCCCTCCATCCACATAGCAGGACATACCCACATACCATCACCACCACCACACTGCTGGGAGTGACAGCAATATGGCATACCATACTCTCTCATGACACAGCTCTCACCAGCACATAGCATTGAGTGTGGCAATGTTCTTTCTCAAAGGTGAGCCATGAGCGCAACATACAAATTCCAAAATGCAGTCCTGGGAGTTTGACACACGTTGATTAACAAGCTATCTGATTATTTATACAGCTTCTCTCTCTCTACATTATATGCGGGTTACATAGTGTGTCAAGAACTCTCTCTCTCTATGTCTCTCTCTCTCTCTCTGTGTCTTTCTGTCTCTCTGTCTCTCTCTGTCTCTGTCTCTATCTCTCTCTCTCTCTCTCTCTCTCTGTCTCTGTCTCTGTCTCTCTCTGTCTCTGTCTCTGTCTCTATCTCTCTCTCTCTGTCTCTGTCTCTCTCTCTCTCTCTCTCTCTCTCTCTCTCTCTCTCTCTCTCTCT
Source organism: Procambarus clarkii (assembly GCF_040958095.1). Classification (NCBI taxonomy): domain Eukaryota; kingdom Metazoa; phylum Arthropoda; class Malacostraca; order Decapoda; family Cambaridae; genus Procambarus; species Procambarus clarkii. The sequence continues at coordinate 50,145,895 of NC_091156.1, forward strand.
CTCTCTCTCTCTCTCTCTCTCTCTCTCTCTCTCTCTCTCTCTCTCTCTCTCTCTCTCTCACTCTCTCACTCGCTCTCTCTCACCCTCTCTAAAGTCCACCACACGACCCTTCACTTAGTAAACTCAGTCAAAGTCAGTAGGTTAGCGTTTACTAAAAGAGAGAAACATTTCACATCGTCACGGAGACGCGATCTCTACCTACAAATTGTTCTTGTTAACTGTGATCACAACATCTGCTGGCCAAATAAATATCATTGAAATGTATGCATGTTTACTCAATCTCCATCACCTCTTAGTCCTACATCCATAGCAAGACTCCTGAATGAATGAACCGGCAGCCCCTCTCGCTGCAGTCTCACCTTCGTGATGGTTTGAGGTGTATTGAGATGGAGGATGTAATGGCTCGGCCTTACCCTCTCCCCGTCCACCCCCACTTACCCTTACCCCTACCACCCCCCTCCATGGCCAAACCATCACTGCCCCCATTCCCAGACCGGATGTTATGTTCTAAGCTTTAGTATCACCATTCTTTGCTCAAATAGTATTTTTTTTAGAATATCCAGTCATAAGCTGGTCTTCAATCTTATTATTATAACAAATCATAATTTGCTGTTCTCTCTCTCTGTCTCTCTGTCTCTCAGTCTCTCAGTCTCTCAGTCTCTCTCTCTCTCTCCAGATCATTTAGTAGTTGGGGAAAGTAACATCATTTCCTTTCTCCTGCTGCCGCTGTTCACGTATCTTTCTCCATCAAGGCTGTCTCTCTTAAGACCTACGTCATCCAATGTAAACACCAATCGATGAGAATAAGACCGGTGAGTCGATAGTGAAATAGGTCTGGGTTAAGTCTGTTTTTCAGTTCTTGTATCACAGTCAATGTAGCGTAATGGGAAACCAGTCTTTCTACTGCCTACATAAATAGCGTTTGAAAATGTATGCAAGTCTAGACAAACTCCTATAGCCCTTACATTCTAACACAAATAAAATATTAGCACACGATTGCATCGCATTATATCATCATTAAGTAACGTAGAGATCAACTTTCTGGCTGTTGTCCGAATATCATTATTGAAATGTGAACTCATTTAGCCAAACACAATATATCCATTACATCTCTTAGCATATGAATATTACGGTATACCAGTTTTAACCCTCTATAACACAATGTAACGTAACGTAACGTAATGCAAATCAACTTTCTACAGACCAAATATCGTTTTTAAATGAAAGTATGACTTAGTCCATCTTCGTTACATCTCTCACCATATAGACGTATGGTGTTAGCATAATATGTGAAAAAAATAGTTGATTTAAATTCTTAGCTTGTTCTTCACATGTTCAGTGTTCATTCTTGTATTCCCTATGTTCCTTATCATGTTTTCATATTCTCTATAAGTTCATATTCCCTGCATGTTCACTCTATTCATCAACTTTTTCTTACATGTTTTCTGTGTTCATTCCATGTTCTACAAATGTTCACAGCATGCTCAGTTCAATTCTATTCACCTGTTTTTCTCATTTTTTCTGTTTTCTACCATTTTCCCCGTATGTTCACTATGTTCTTTGTCAGGTTTTCATGTACATCATATGTTCTCTGTATAACTTTTATACTCAATATTCATGTTCTCAATGTTCTTAGCTTGTTCTTCACATGTTCAGTGTTCATTCTTGTATTCCCTATGTTCCTTATCATGTTTTCATATTCTCTATAAGTTCATACTCCCTGCATGTTCACTCTATTCATCAACTTTTTCTTACATGTTTTCTGCGTTCACCGTATGTTCACTGTGTTCATTCCCCTACTTAACCTCAATTTTTTTTATGTTCTTTGTTTCTTTAAACCAATTTGTTTCTTCCATTCACTAACTAGTTCTTTGTCAAATAATATTATACGGCAATACAGTCCCCTCAACAATTTTAGTCACTCAGTTTTTATTTACAAAACTGTGTCAAAGTAATTCTCATCGTCGTCAGCTTAATAGTTCTACCAACCCGTTCTTAAACAAATCTACACTTTATTCAGTTCCAAATTTACAAAGACAATCCTTTTCTTGTAACTTCTTAACTAAAAATCTTTTGCCAATCAACTAAAACATAGTCACTTTCCTCATTTCTCAACTAAACTTATTATCCAATCAACCAAAAATAGTCAAAGGAATCTTTCCAACCCTGTTCATAACTAAACTTATTCCCTAGTCATCAGAAAAATATCCATGTTCTTCATGTTTCATTGTCATTTCATAACTAAAATTATCCATCAATCAACAGAAAAAGTCATATTCATCATCATTGTTCCTAACTAAAATTATGTTTTGTCAAGTAAGAAAAATAACCAAAGATATCTTTCATCGCTGTTCTTAACGGACATTATACTTTGGGGAGCACAAAATAGTCTCCCTCGTCATGTTTGTCTTTTTCCTTAACTACAAGTATTCATCAGTCAAATAAAAATAGTTACTTCATCATGTTTCCCTGTCATTTCTTAACTGAAATATCACTTCTCTCATCTGAAATAGTCATGTATAACCTCTTTCCATTACTGTTCTTAACTAAAGTAGCCTTTCACTTTGCTAAAATAGTCATATTCATCATTGTTCCTAACTAAAATTATATGTCGTTAAGTAAGAAATATAGTCAAAGACACTCTTCGAGACATCAAGGACTTACTCAAAGACATCATAGTTACTCTTGTTCTCAGAAGTCATTCTCAAAGTCATCACCGATTTTCTCAGAGTCACCAAAGTTATTCTCTGAGTTAACAAAATACTACTCATGTTCTCAAAAGACATTCTCAAAGTCAACAAAGTTATTCAAAGAGCTAACAAAAGTTATTCTCGGAGTCACCTTCGTTCTTCAGAGAAACTTTCCAAAACATCTTTGTTCATCAAAGTTATTCTCGGAGTCATCAAAGGTAATCTCTAACTCACTTTGGTCATTAAAGTTAATTTCTATGTTATAAAAGTTTGTCTCAGAGACATCTAAGTTAATCTTAGAGTTATCAAATGTAATCTCTCTAACTCACTTTTGTTCATCAAAGTTGATCTCAGAGTTAACAAAGGTAATCTCTAACTCACTCTCGTTCATCAAAGTTGTTTCAAAGTCATCAAAGTTAATCTCAGAGTTATCCAAAGATATTCTCATGTCCACAAAGTTATTCCAAGAGACGTCAAAGTCAATCTCAGACATCTTCGTTCATAAAAGTTATTCTCAGAGACAACTAAAGTTATTCTCTAAGAGCTATCAAAAGTTATTCTCAGTCAAGATATGTTATTCTCTAAGTAACCTTCCGTTCATCAAAGACATTCTCTAAGCTCTCAAAGTTATTCTCTAAGACAACAAAGTCATTCTCAGTCATCAAAAGTTATTCTCAGACTCACCTTCGTTATTCAAAGAAGCCTTCTGAGACATCCTCGTTCAACAAAACTAACCTCAGAGCCATCAAAAAGTTAAATACAGTCATCAAAGTTATTCTCTAAGTAACTTTTCGTTCATCAGAGAAGCTTCCTAAGACATCTTTGTTCATCAAAGTTGATCTCTAAGACATCAATGTTGTTCTCTAAGACATCAATGTTGTTCTCTAAATCATAAAAGTTAATCTCTAAGACATCAATGTTGTTCTTTAAATCATAAAAGTTAATCTCTAAGGCACCTTCGTCTACTAGAGAAACTTTCCAATCCATCTTCGTTGATCAAAGTTATTCTCAGAATCATCAAAGAGATCTCTAATTCACCTTCGTTCACCAAAAGTTGTTCTCTAAGACACATTCGTTCATCAAAGAAACTCTCCGTCCATCATGTTATTCTTCAAGTCATCTTCAGTCATAAAATTTCTCTCCAAAATGTAACTAGTTCAGCTTTTCATACCAAACCCGCGCTTCTGTTAAAATATATTTTCTTAGTCACTTTACCCTAAAACTGTTCTCAGAACTACACTGTCCAAATCCTACGTAACCTATCCTCTCCACCCAATGTTACTTAGTTAGCGCAACGTTCCTAAACCTGACTTTACCTATCCTAACTTAACTTACCTTACCTTTACCTATCGTACCTAACTTAACCTGCATAACCTAACTTACATAACTTATCTTACCTATCCTAAAGTAACCTAACTTGCTTTACCTAACTTAATCTACATTCCCAAACTGCTGTATCCTAACTTATCTAGTCCAAACCAGCCATGATCTAACTTACATAATTATTCCTGCTTGTCTTTTGTGTTTCGTCAATCATTGTCTCATATTCATTTACTCATTTCAAGGGTTAATTTCTCAAATGGACATTTTTGCATTTCAAGTGTTATTTGTTCAAGATTGTGTGTTTAACCATTTCAAAGGATTTTTGGTATATATGGGAATTTACTCGTTTCAAGGGCAAATTTCTCAGGGCAAATTTCTCAAATGGTCATTTTTGCAGATCAAGGGTTATTTGTTAAAGTTCATCAAGTTGCTCATAAGTTGTATTTATTATGTTTGTTATTATTTATTTATTTGTATTCCCCAACCTTTTAACCTAACCTTTCAGATGTAGTTTATGGTGTTTTTGACAGATTTGTTGAATATATTATCCTTTTCCTAACCTTTCAGATGTAGTTTATTGTGTTTTTTGACGTATTTGTTGAATATATTATCCTTTTCCTAACCTTTCAGATGTAGTTTTGTTTCTCCTTTGTATATTTTTACCCAAACCCACCATCCCACTTAACCTTCTTTCCTTCTTTTACTTTGTTTTCACATATAAGTTCATTCTTTATCTTAGTAATAATAAAAATTACAATAGTAAAGAATCAGATCTACTAAGAAAAACAAGAGAGCAAGTGAGTGAGAGCATGAAACGAGGAGAAAAGAGTAAGAGAGAGGGGGGAGGAAGAGCATGGGACCTATCTCTCTCCCTTATTCTCTCTCTTCCCCCCCCCCCTCTCTCTCACTCATTTGCTCAAATGCTCTCTTCTTTCTCAAATTCAAGTCTTGTGCTCCCATGCTCTTCCTCCCCCCTCTCTCTTACTCTTTTCTCCTCGTTTCATGCTCTCACTCACTTGCTCTCTTGTTTTTCTTAGTAGATCTGATTCTTTACTATTGTAATTTTTATTATTACTAAGATAAAGAATGAACTTATATGTGAAAACAAAGTAAAAGAAGGAAAGAAGGTTAAGTGGGATGGTGGGTTTGGGTAAAAATATACAAAGGAGAAACAAAACTACATCTGAAAGGTTAGGAAAAGGATAATATATTCAACAAATACGTCAAAAAACACAATAAACTACATCTGAAAGGTTAGGAAAAGGATAATATATTCAACAAATCTGTCAAAAACACCATAAACTACATCTGAAAGGTTAGGTTAAAAGGTTGGGGAATACAAATAAATAAATAATAACAAACATAATAAATACAACTTATGAGCAACTTGATGAACTTTAACAAATAACCCTTGATCTGCAAAAATGACCATTTGAGAAATTTGCCCTGAGAAATTTGCCCTTGAAACGAGTAAATTCCCATATATACCAAAAATCCTTTGAAATGGTTAAACACACAATCTTGAACAAATAACACTTGAAATGCAAAAATGTCCATTTGAGAAATTAACCCTTGAAATGAGTAAATGAATATGAGACAATGATTGACGAAACACAAAAGACAAGCAGGAATAATTATGTAAGTTAGATCATGGCTGGTTTGGACTAGATAAGTTAGGATACAGCAGTTTGGGAATGTAGATTAAGTTAGGTAAAGCAAGTTAGGTTACTTTAGGATAGGTAAGATAAGTTATGTAAGTTAGGTTATGCAGGTTAAGTTAGGTACGATAGGTAAAGGTAAGGTAAGTTAAGTTAGGATAGGTAAAGTCAGGTTTAGGAACGTTGCGCTAACTAAGTAACATTGGGTGGAGAGGATAGGTTACGTAGGATTTGGACAGTGTAGTTCTGAGAACAGTTTTAGGGTAAAGTGACTAAGAAAATATATTTTAACAGAAGCGCGGGTTTGGTATGAAAAGCTGAACTAGTTACATTTTGGAGAGAAATTTTATGACTGAAGATGACTTGAAGAATAACATGATGGACGGAGAGTTTCTTTGATGAACGAATGTGTCTTAGAGAACAACTTTTGGTGAACGAAGGTGAATTAGAGATCTCTTTGATGATTCTGAGAATAACTTTGATCAACGAAGATGGATTGGAAAGTTTCTCTAGTAGACGAAGGTGCCTTAGAGATTAACTTTTATGATTTAGAGAACAACATTGATGTCTTAGAGATTAACTTTTATGATTTAGAGAACAACATTGATGTCTTAGAGAACAACATTGATGTCTTAGAGATCAACTTTGATGAACAAAGATGTCTTAGGAAGCTTCTCTGATGAACGAAAAGTTACTTAGAGAATAACTTTGATGACTGTATTTAACTTTTTGATGGCTCTGAGGTTAGTTTTGTTGAACGAGGATGTCTCAGAAGGCTTCTTTGAATAACGAAGGTGAGTCTGAGAATAACTTTTGATGACTGAGAATGACTTTGTTGTCTTAGAGAATAACTTTGAGAGCTTAGAGAATGTCTTTGATGAACGGAAGGTTACTTAGAGAATAACATATCTTGACTGAGAATAACTTTTGATAGCTCTTAGAGAATAACTTTAGTTGTCTCTGAGAATAACTTTTATGAACGAAGATGTCTGAGATTGACTTTGACGTCTCTTGGAATAACTTTGTGGACATGAGAATATCTTTGGATAACTCTGAGATTAACTTTGATGACTTTGAAACAACTTTGATGAACGAGAGTGAGTTAGAGATTACCTTTGTTAACTCTGAGATCAACTTTGATGAACAAAAGTGAGTTAGAGAGATTACATTTGATAACTCTAAGATTAACTTAGATGTCTCTGAGACAAACTTTTATAACATAGAAATTAACTTTAATGACCAAAGTGAGTTAGAGATTACCTTTGATGACTCCGAGAATAACTTTGATGAACAAAGATGTTTTGGAAAGTTTCTCTGAAGAACGAAGGTGACTCCGAGAATAACTTTTGTTAGCTCTTTGAATAACTTTGTTGACTTTGAGAATGTCTTTTGAGAACATGAGTAGTATTTTGTTAACTCAGAGAATAACTTTGGTGACTCTGAGAAAATCGGTGATGACTTTGAGAATGACTTCTGAGAACAAGAGTAACTATGATGTCTTTGAGTAAGTCCTTGATGTCTCGAAGAGTGTCTTTGACTATATTTCTTACTTAACGACATATAATTTTAGTTAGGAACAATGATGAATATGACTATTTTAGCAAAGTGAAAGGCTACTTTAGTTAAGAACAGTAATGGAATGAACACTGAACATGTGAAGAACAAGCTAAGAACATTGAGAACATGAATATTGAGTATAAAAGTTATACAGAGAACATATGATGTACATGAAAACCTGACAAAGAACATAGTGAACATACGGGGAAAATGGTAGAAAACAGAAAAAATGAGAAAAACAGGTGAAAAGAATTGAACTGAGCATGCTGTGAACATTTGTAGAACATGGAATGAACACAGAAAACATGTAAGAAAAAGTTGATGAATAGAGTGAACATGCAGGGAATATGAACTTATAGAGAATATGAAAACATGATAAGGAACATAGGGAATACAAGAATGAACACTGAACATGTGAAGAACAAGCTAAGAATTGAAATCAACTATTTTTTTCACATATTATGCTAACACCATACGTCTATATGGTGAGAGATGTAACGAAGATGGACTAAGTCATACTTTCATTTAAAAACGATATTTGGTCTGTAGAAAGTTGATTTGCATTACGTTACGTTACGTTACATTGTGTTATAGAGGGTTAAAACTGGTATACCGTAATATTCATATGCTAAGAGATGTAATGGATATATTGTGTTTGGCTAAATGAGTTCACATTTCAATAATGATATTCGGACAACAGCCAGAAAGTTGATCTCTACGTTACTTAATGATGATATAATGCGATGCAATCGTGTGCTAATATTTTATTTGTGTTAGAATGTAAGGGCTATAGGAGTTTGTCTAGACTTGCATACATTTTCAAACGCTATTTATGTAGGCAGTAGAAAGACTGGTTTCCCATTACGCTACATTGACTGTGATACAAGAACTGAAAAACAGACTTAACCCAGACCTATTTCACTATCGACTCACCGGTCTTATTCTCATCGATTGGTGTTTACATTGGATGACGTAGGTCTTAAGAGAGACAGCCTTGATGGAGAAAGATACGTGAACAGCGGCAGCAGGAGAAAGGAAATGATGTTACTTTCCCCAACTACTAAATGATCTGGAGAGAGAGAGAGAGACTGAGAGACTGAGAGACTGAGAGACAGAGAGACAGAGAGAGAGAACAGCAAATTATGATTTGTTATAATAATAAGATTGAAGACCAGCTTATGACTGGATATTCTTAAAAAAATACTATTTGAGCAAAGAATGGTGATACTAAAGCTTAGAACATAACATCCGGTCTGGGAATGGGGGCAGTGATGGTTTGGCCATGGAGGGGGGTGGTAGGGGTAAGGGTAAGTGGGGGTGGACGGGGAGAGGGTAAGGCCGAGCCATTACATCCTCCATCTCAATACACCTCAAACCATCACGAAGGTGAGACCGCAGCGAGAGGGGCTGCCGGTTCATTCATTCAGGAGTCTTGCTATGGATGTAGGACTAAGAGGTGATGGAGATTGAGTAAACATGCATACATTTCAATGATATTTATTTGGCCAGCAGATGTTGTGATCACAGTTAACAAGAACAATTTGTAGGTAGAGATCGCGTCTCCGTGACGATGTGAAATGTTTCTCTCTTTTAGTAAACGCTAACCTACTGACTTTGACTGAGTTTACTAAGTGAAGGGTCGTGTGGTGGACTTTAGAGAGGGTGAGAGAGAGCGAGTGAGAGAGTGAGAGAGAGAGAGAGAGAGAGAGAGAGAGAGAGAGAGAGAGAGAGAGAGAGAGAGAGAGAGAGAGAGAGAGAGAGAGAGAGAGAGAGAGAGAGAGAGAGAGAGAGAGAGAGACAGAGAGAGAGACATAGAGAGAGAGACAGAGAGAGACAGAGACAGAGAGACATAGAGAGAGAGAGACAGACAGAGAGAGACAGAGACAGAGACAGAGACAGAGAGAGAGAGATAGAGACAGAGACAGAGACAGAGAGAGACAGAGACAGAGACAGAGACAGAGAGAGAGAGAGAGAGAGAGAGATAGAGACAGAGACAGAGAGAGACAGAGAGACAGAAAGACACAGAGAGAGAGAGAGAGACATAGAGAGAGAGAGTTCTTGACACACTATGTAACCCGCATATAATGTAGAGAGAGAGAAGCTGTATAAATAATCAGATAGCTTGTTAATCAACGTGTGTCAAACTCCCAGGACTGCATTTTGGAATTTGTATGTTGCGCTCATGGCTCACCTTTGAGAAAGAACATTGCCACACTCAATGCTATGTGCTGGTGAGAGCTGTGTCATGAGAGAGTATGGTATGCCATATTGCTGTCACTCCCAGCAGTGTGGTGGTGGTGATGGTATGTGGGTATGTCCTGCTATGTGGATGGAGGGGGGGAGGGGGGAGGGGGGGGGGATGACTGACTATGTTAGAGGTTGATGATGACATTCGCAACAGTTAGACCTCAGCCTTTGAAGAGGAAACCCGTGTGGACATGTGGTGTCACTCGTCATAGCTACGTGGTAGGTATAGCCCACATATCCTTAGCGCTCTGGAAGCAGAGAGGGTACATAAAACTGTCATTCTTTAAGAAAAAATAATGACTACTTTCACACACACAAACCCACTGCCAGCTGTTACCTCCCTTTCCCCTCCTTCTCCCCCTCCATTCTTAAGACACTGGTCTCTCACGCTCCCCTCAACACTTCCTGCCCATGTAGGGGGAGAACTAATGGACGTCATTGATATCCTCTCAGGTATTGGGGCTCCCCCCTCCCTTCACAACATAACCTACACTCCTCCTCTTCCCCCTCCTCCCTACATGACTGCTTACCAACCACTTAGCTTCCAACCACAACATGACACTCTCTCAAGTGACGTCTGGCCGGATGCCACGCGTCATAACATCCGGGAAATTCCCCAAAAACCCTATGTGACGACGACGACGCGCTGCGACTACGACGTCGCGCGCCACCTGGCACCCAACAACATGACCTCCCCTCTTTCCTGACCACATACCCAAATACCGGACGCTCACACGCGTCCGAAACGCGCCAAAACTTCCGGGAAAATCCCCAAAAACCCTGTGTGACGACGACGACGCGCTGCGACTACGGCGTCGCGCCTCACCTGCTCAGATGGCACTCAAGAGTGCCACCTGGGGCAGCTGGTGCGCGTCGCCGTAGTCACATATTTCACTACTGGACAAAACGTCAATTTCGTGAGCCGCTTTCATTCCAAATTATGTCCATTTTCCGTCTTTACAGATGGGTCTTAGTTTGCCGACGGTGTAGGCTACTCTATTTTATTTTCAGACCATACCTATTTGTGCTGCCTGCACCCCGGAGACTAGCATCTTCATGTCAGAACTTTATGCAATTTTGTGTTCTTTTAATCAACTGCTTTCTCGCTGTCAACATTCTTTTATCGTCGTAGTTGACTGTCGCAGGGCCCTCATGACTCTGTAGCCGTTTAATCCTATCCATCCTGTAGTAGTCGAAATTCAACCTTGACTCTCTCAAATCTCCAACAGATTTACGACAGTAGATTTTTGCTGGGTTCTCAGTCATACTAGTGTTTCCTCAATTGAGCATGCGAATGCCGTTCCTAAGGAAGCACTCTGCACTTTTCCTATTTCCAGCAAATGCGTTCCTTATTACAACTTCTACCCAGTCATGTATTCCTCAATCCGTGCCCGTTAGCAGGGTCGTTGGTCTTCTATTACCGGTAACACTCTGCAAGCTCTTAATGGTAACGTGTCCTCCTTGGCCTTCCTCCTACTACTGTAACTGGCGGTGGGAAACAGCTCTGGAGAGGTTACGTATTGGCCATGCCCGTTTAACTCACGGGCACTCAATGGAGCGCCGCACTGCTCTTTATTGTCTAAACTGCAATGTCCCTCTAACGATTGTGTTGAATAGCCTGGCTTCCAGGAGGTGCCTGTGTCTTGCTTCTCGACCGTCTCTCGCGGTCATTTGTCCTTCAATCAAATACTTGATGAATCATATACCGTTGACATCGTTCGCCTTATGTGCTTTTGTTCTCATATGGCATCCTTAGTGATATTTACCACAATTTGAATATCCTGCACCTTGGATGGTGCTACATAGTCTCCCTGGCTTGGCGCGATCCTTTGATAATCACTTTGGAACGTCTTTACCCGAGGAATGTCATCAGAGTGCTAAATAGAACCCTTTTGACCTTATTATACACGTAGGATGCCTCTCACTGAATATCCATGTGGAATTTAATATCCAAAACTGCAGAAATATCACTGAATGCTATAACAAGTTGATCGTGAGAATACAGAGAAAAGTACTACAGGGATTTTTCCTGTAGTCACGAGTATTATGAAGTTTAAATACATTAGGTAAATCCACTATGTGCTTCTAACAAATGTAAGATCAAGGTTTAACTTTAATTATTTTCCTTCTAGGTTGGTGGTTGATGCACTGCCACTTGACTTTCCACTCGGAGCTCGGTATGGCTGCTGTATTGCACGTTGGTAATCCTTCAGACCTGCCCCAAGTCCCTCAGGGTTTCCCAGCTTGCGGAACTTTCATGCCACAGTTATAAGGTTATCTGATCTGTCCGCAACTAGAAAGATACTCTTCCATCACGTCAGTGTGACACTCCTCCTGTGACCACCATCAGGCCAGCTCTGAGGAACTTCCAGAAGTGTTCATCGCGTGTCGCTTCCTCCCAAGTGGATCACATCCAATGAAGAAGGATTAGTTAGATAACCAAAGATCTGCTTCTCCAGAACTCATTCAGCATTTCTCAACACTATGCCTACCAAAGGTTGCCACGCCAATACTCACGTGTCTCCTGTACTATTTATAAATGCTTTGTGAGCCAAGGAACTTGCACATTAAAGTGATGAAGTTATATATGATTTCCATCCTTGATTAATAAATACAACAATTATTTAACACTGAAGTGCCATTAACATACAAAAATTGTTTATAAAATAATTGTGTCCAGTGAGCAAGAAACTGACGGTTGTTAAGACAGAATATTTAGAGGTTAATATTTAATTAGAAAACTTTACATTTATTAAGTAGGAACATAACAGCTACAGATGTTATCTTGGGCACTGTTATACAAGTTAAGTAACATTACGCACCCTAAGCTGGTGTTGGATGAAGTCACAATATTAAGGTAGAAAGTCACAAAGCAGAAATAAAGAAAGTCACAATGTCCAGTAGAAAGTAGACTATAGTTAACTGAGAGCAAGTGGTATGATCGCCTTCTAATTCAGGCCTTTTTCCACATCAAGAGTCATTCAAGTGATCTATGCTTACACGGGATACAGACTTAGACTCAGAGATAGTCTAAGTCTGCCGACGGTGTAGGCTACTCCGTTGTATTTCCAGACCACACCTATATGTGCCGCCTGCCCCAGGAGGCTAGCATCTTCACGGCAGAACATTATACAATTTTGTATGTTCTTCGTCAACTGCTTCCTCACTGTCAATCTTCCATTGTTATTGTAGTTGACTCTCGCAGTGCCCTCGTGGGCCTGGAGTCATTTAATCCTGTCCATTCTGTGGGAGTCGAAATTCAACATTGGCTTTTTCTTATCTCCAGAAGATTTAACAAACAGTCAAGATATTCTGGGTTCCTATGCAGATTGGTGTTTCCTTAAATGAGCGTGCGGACGCTGCCGCTAAGGAGGCTATTCGCACTTGTCCCATTTCCAGCAAACGTGTTCCTTATTCCGACTTCTACCCAGTCATTCATTCCTCAATCCGTGCACGTTGGCAGGGTCGCTGGTCATCTGTTACTGGTAACAAACTGCATGCTCTTAACGGTAGCATGTCCCCTTGGCCACCACCGTAACCAGCGGTGGAAAACAACTCTGGCGAGATTATGTATTGGCCATACACGTTTAATTCATGGGTACTTAATGGAGCGCCGCCCTGCTCCTTATTAACCTAACTGCATTTGTCTCTCTTACAATCGTGTACATCCTTGTTGAAAGTTTGGACTTCCAGGACGTGTGTGTGTCTTGCTTCCCGACTGTCCCTCGGAGTCACTTGTCCCTCGATCAAATCCTCGATGAATCAGGCACCTTTGATATCGCTCGCCATATGCGTGTTTGCTCTGTTATTGCCATCCTTGTATTGTATTATCTTGTATTGGCAACTATGATGGTGCTACATAAGTCTCCCCTGTGGGAAATTTTACCTACTACATCTATTTTATTATCTAAGAAATGTATTATTTATATATCATATCTAAATTATATCAAAGTCAATATCAAAATCATCTCAGAATCACTACAGATTCATTATATCCTACAGGACAATGCCACCAATGATCACTACACTATAGGGGCCCAAGATGTCTACGTAACTTTGTGCACAATTTCTCAAGGATCTAGTAGCTTCAAGAAGAATATCTTAATTATAAAACTATTAGACCAATCAATCGATTTCCGGTAAGGATTAAATCAAATCCTTAATAAAAATCAATAGTACTAGCAAGTAATATTTATAATCATTAAATCTTATACCTATTTATATTATAATCACATCCTATCTCAGTCATATATCTAGACAGTAAAAATAATCAATCAATATGCAGTGAAAGCGACCCTCTCTAGGGAAGAGTGCGGAGCCAACTCGGGAGTGAAGCGACCTATGGGGTGCCCCGAGGCAGAAAGCGCTTGTTTAAAAAACAGTGAACAGAGGTCCGCGGTTGTTCAACGTCCTCCCAGCAAGCATAAGAAATATTGCCGGAACAACCGTGGACATTTTCAAGAGGAAACTAGATTTATTCCTCCAAGGAGTGCCGGACCAACCGGGCTGTGGTGGGTATGTGGGCCTGCGGGCCGCTCCAAGCAACAGCCTGGTGGACCAAACTCTCACAAGTCAAGCCTGGCCTCGGGCGGGCTTGGGGAGTAGAACTCTCAGAACCCCATCAACCAGGTATCATGTGATATGGTGCCTTACAAACATTATTCTGTAAATGACACCATAATAACATATCTTTATCACCAGTGATTACTCTCTAGAACTGGGGGAATACCTGGACAATATCTACAAGGAAAAATTCCTAGTACTTTATCTAAATAAGAGTGTAGAGTGGAGCTCATTCACCAAGTGACGCCACTTCCACCATCACCTATCTTATCCAACAGCAAAGCTGTGACATATAATATAGTGTCAAATCTCTACAAGTAAGTTATCAGTCTGGCCACTTGTCAGACGATACCCGGCACTCAGACATAAGTATAATAAGTGTTTTTGCGTGTTGATTGGCCAATTGCATGCTTGTATAACCTTAATGTATCCAATAAGTTTGTTTGTTGTTACATGGTTAGGCAATGCCTTATATTCCAGTAAGTTTTATTAATCTATCAGTCACAACCTTTTCAATGTATATGGACACTCATGAGGTATACAGCTACAGTCATTGAAAGTCAAGCTCAACTGAAACTCTTCATATAAACTGAATATATATATATATATATATATATATATATATATATATATATATATATATATATATATATATATATATATATATATATATATATATATATATATTTAAATATATATATATATATATATATATATATATATATATATATATATATTTATATATATATATATATATATATATATATATATATATATAGGAGTGTGGGTGTTGGTGAAGGTGAGACAGCTGGCACGCACGTGAGGGAAGCAAGTGGTATGGGACTACACGTGCGCTGCCACACTGGCCAGTACCTACCTCCACTACAGCACACGTGAAAGCGGTGGTGCTGCTTCTTTCTGGGAATCGCAGAAAATTATTAAATACAGAGGTCTAGCACACTGCTACAGCTTTGTTCCGATCGGCTCGGAGACCCTCGGTTCGTGGGGAAAATGTGCATTGAAGTTCCTGAAGGAATTGGGGGACAAATTGATCAGCGCTACAAAAGACCAGAGAGCAAAAAGTTTCTTGTTCCAGCGCCTCAGTGTTGCGATTCAGAGGGGAAATGCCTGTTGCGTCTTGGGCACTAGTCCAACTTCAGAGGAATTCGAAGAAGTGTTTGACTTGCAACAATGATCGAACCCGTCTGTGACATTCATCAATGTTTCCCATTGTTGTGTTTTTCAAGAGATCCATAACCTTTAAGCACCTTTTTGCATTATTATTTTTGTATCAACCCATGTATATCTTGTAACCATCAAATGCATAATAAAGCACAAAAAATAAAAAAGGAAGGGGGTGGTAGGAGAAAAGCACACAGAAACTGTATTGGAGGGGATCTAAACATTCCCTCTAATGCGTTATGCGTGGTTTCCTCCGAGGCTATGGGTCCCCCTTCTTCCAGCTAGAGGTATATATATATATATATATATATATATATATATATATATATATATATATATATATATATATATATATATATATATATATATATATATATATATATATATATATATATATATATATATATATATATATATATATATATATATATATATATATATATATATATATATATATATATATATATATATATATATATATATATTTAAGTTTGTGAGGGTACCACCTCTGGTGCCAATGTGGGGACCCATAGCCTCGGAGAAGAAAATAAAAAGTATTCAGAGGAGACCTTGTGGTTTCTCACTGAACACTAATATTATCTTCTCTTACCACCCCCATTCTTTTGTATGTACACATATATATTTACTTTATTTGAACTTTGTTACAAAAAAGGAGTTACATATGGGTTACAAAGATGGTTATCATAGGTTGTCGAGTTCCTCCAGCTCCTCAGATGGCGGGCAGGAACCCTGGATGCAGTGCGCATTTCCCCTCTGTATCGCCACACTGAGGCGCTGGAAAAGAAACCTTGCAGCTCTCGGGTCCCTTGTTGTTTCAATGAGCCTAGGACCCAGTTCCTTCAAAAAAACTGGTAGCACTTTTACCCCAGGCGCCGAGTGTCTCAGAAGCAATGGGGACAAAATTGTAGTGGTGATCCAGTTCTCTATACTTACGGGATTTGGCTGCTTCCCTGTGGGTGGCAGAGCCACCTGGTTGTGCAACACTGAGGTTAATGTAGGTGTTAGCCAGGGTTCATACGCACGTGTAGTCCCATACCAACTGCTTGCCATTCTTCCAGGGTTTCACTGTGATACCATCCGGGCGACCAATAAGAGCATCAGAGTTACGGGGCGTTAGGTAACGGGGCTCTCTTTCAGCTGGGCATCCAGCTCAAAGCATATAAATATATATATATATATATATATATATATATATATATATATATATATATATATATATATATATATATATTTATATACATATGTCGTACCTAGTAGCCAGAACGCACTTCTCAGCCTATTATGCAAAGCCCGATTTGCCTAATAAGCCAAGTTTTCATGAATTAATTGTTTTTCGACTACCTAACCTAACCTAACTTTTTCGGCCACCTAACCTAACCTAACCTATTAAGATAGGTTAGGTTAGGTAGGGTTGGTTAGGTTCAGTCATATATCTACGTTAATTTTAACTCCAATAAAAAAAATGACCTCATACATAATGAAATGGGTAGCTTTATCATTTCATAAGAAAAAAATTAGAGAAAATATATTAATTCAGGAAAACTTGGCTAATTAGGCAAATCGGGCCTTGCATAGTAGGCCAAAAAGTGCGTTCTGGCTACTAGGTACGATATATATATATATATATATATATATATATATATATATATATATATATATATATATATATATATATATATATATATATATATATATATATATATATATATATATATATACAGTCTTTCCTGTAGACATATATTATTAAATATGACCGAAAAAGTAAGATTAATAATTCTAACACGAATTTTCTCAATCTTTCGTACATTTCTTTTCACTGTTGGAGGTAAATCAAAAATCAATTCTCCAAAATTCATTTTTATTTCTCGTCTGACGCGACACGAGCGCGTTTCGTAAAACTTATTACATTTTCAAAGACTTTAGTTCACAAATACACAACTGAATAGAACTTACGCATCTCCGATTTTATATCTACATTTGAGTGAGGTGGAAGGGGTGATGTGGCATTAACACAAGACAGAACAAGATGTGGCATTAATAGGGTATTAATTTCATCAACACAAGACAGAACAAGAGGTGATATTAATAGGGTATTAATTTCATCAACACAAGACAGAACACAAAACAATGGATATTGAATAGAAGTGTTTGTAGAAAGCCTATTGGTCCATATTTCTTGATGCTTCTATATTGGAGCGGATTCTTGAGGTGGGTAGAATATAGTTGTGCAATAATTGGCTGTTGATTGCTGGTGTTGACTTCTTGATGTGTAGTGCCTCGCAAATGTCAAGCCGCCTGCTATCGCTGTATCTATCGATGATTTCTGTGTTGTTTACTAGGATTTCTCTGGCGATGGTTTGGTTGTGGGAAGAGATTATATGTTCCTTAATGGAGCCCTGTTGCTTATGCATCGTTAAACGCCTAGAAAGAGATGTTGTTGTCTTGCCTATATACTGTTTTTTTTGGAGCTTACAGTCCCCAATAGGGCATTTGAAGGCATAGACGACGTTGGTCTCTTTTAAAGCGTTCTGTTTTGTGTCTGGAGAGTTTATCATGAGTAGGATGGCCGTTTTTTCTGGTTTTATAGTAAATCGTCAGTTGTATCCTCTGATTTTTGTCTGTAGGGATAACGTTTCTATTAACAATATCTTTCAGGACGCTTTCCTCCGTTTTATGAGCTGTGGAAAAGAAGTTCCTGTAAAATAGTCTAATAGGGGGTATAGGTGTTGTGTTGGTTGTCTCTTCAGAGGTTGCATGGCGTTTCACTTTCCTTCTTATGATGTCTTCGACGAAACCATTGGAGAAGCCGTTGTTGACTAGGACCTGCCTTACCCTACAGAGTTCTTTGTCGATTTGCTTCCATTCTGAGCTGTGGCTGAGAGCACAGTCGACATATGCGTTAACAACACTCCTCTTGTACCTATCTGGGCAGTCGCTTTTGGCATCTAGGCACATTCCTATGTTCGTTTCCTTAGTGTAGACTGCAGTGTGGAAACCTCCGCTCTTTTCCATGACTGTTACATCTAGAAAGGGCAGCTTCCCATCCTTTTCCATCTCGTAAGTGAAACGCAGCACGGAACTCCGCTCAAATGCCTCCTTCAGCTCCTGCAGATGTCTGACATCAGGTACCTGTGTAAAAATGTCGTCAACATACCTGCAGTATATGGCCGGTTTCAAGTTCATGTCGACTAAAACTTTTTGCTCGATGGTACCCATGTAGAAGTTTGCAAACAGGACACCTAGGGGAGAACCCATGGCGACCCCATCTACTTGCTTATACATGTGCCCATCCGGGCTCAAGAAGGGTGCCTCTTTAGTACAAGCTTGGAGTAGTTTCCTTAGGATATTTTCTGGTATGTCAAGAGGAGTACAGGCTGGATCACGATACACTCTGTCGGCTATCATCCCGATTGTCTCGTCCACTGGTACGTTGGTGAACAGCGATTCTACGTCCAACGAGGCTCTTATTCCTGTGGCCCGTGTGCCCCGCAGTAAGTCAACAAATTCCTTTGGCGACTTGAGGCTGAAGGCGCAAGGGACATAAGGAGTCAGCAGGCCGTTGAGTCGCTTCGCTAGTCTGTACGTGGGTGTGGGTATCTGGCTAATGATTGGCCGAAGTGGGTTTCCAGGCTTTTGTGTCTTGACATTTCCATACGCATATCCAGGTTTATATTCCCCAATAATCTTTAGCAGGTGGAATCCTGATTTCTTGGCGTTCACAGTTTCGATTAGTTTGTTGACCTTTGCTTTCAATTCGGCTGTAGTGTCCTTCGTTACCCTTTGGAATTTAGTTTGGTCAGAGAGTATGAGGTTCATTTTCGCCAGATATTCGTCTTTTTTAAGAATGACGTATATTGGCGACTTGTCACCTCTCCTGACAACTATCTCCTTGTTCTCACGAAGGCTTTTGGCTGCCGCTTTGAGCTCGGGGGACAGTATGGTGCTTCTGTAATTGCCTCGATTCTTTCCTCCTTCCGCAATAAGTTCTGCTTGTAAGGTATCTTTGGTAGTGACTTTCTTTTGTGTCTCGAGGTCGAATATGTCGTCCAAAGAATTTCCAACTCCACTTTCCGGGCCATCTCACTCGGTCTGGACATAACGTGAGAGTTTATGCCCAGATTTAGGAGAGTGACTTGGTCCTCAGTGAAGTTAATTCCTGCAAGGTTCAGAAAGCCATCTCTTGGTCGTGGAATGGCCATAGGTCCTCCATATAACGTTGTTAGTTTCTTGATAATCCTTGTTTCAGTGCTGAGGTGATGTCGGTCTGTGAGGATGTCGAGGTGTTGTTCAATGCGGGTACGGATACTTTCGTCGATGTTGCTATTTCTCCACTCGTTCGTGGAGAAATCTCTGAGGCAATGGGCAAAGTGTCTCTGAGGCAATGGGGACAAAATTGTAGTGATGCTCAAGGTCTCTGTATATACGTTACTTGGCTGCTTACGTTAATCGGCAGCTCCTCCTGCTTGTGTAGCACTGAAGTCAACTGTCTAAAATTCCTCCAGGGGTTCACTGTGGGCTCTACTGGGCTCTCTCATATCTACATTTAAAACTGTGTATGGAGTCAGCCTCCACCACATCACTGCCTAATGCATTCCATCCGTTAACTACTCTGACACTGAAAACGTTCCTTCTAACGTCTCTGTGGCTCATGTGGGTACTCAGTTTCCTCCTGCGTCCCCTTGTTCGCGTCCCACCAGTGTTGAATAGTTTATCCTTGTTTACCCGGTCGATTCCTCTGAGGATCTTGTTGGTTGTGATCATGTCTTCCCTTACTCTTCTGTCTTCCAGTGTCGTAAGGTGCATTTCCCGCAGCCTTTCCTCGTAACTCATGTCTCTTAGTTCTGGGACTAGTCTAGTGGCATACCTTTGGACTTTTTCCAGCTTCGTCATGTGCTTGACAAGATAAGGGCTCCATGCTGGGGCCGCATACTCCAGGATTGGTCTTACATATTTGGTGTACAAGATTCTGAATGATTCCTTACACAGGTTCCTGAACACTGTTCTGATGTTAGCCAGCCTCGCATATGCCGCAGACGTTATTCTTTTTATGTGGGCTTCAGGAGACAGGTTTGGTGTGATATCAACTCCTAGATCTTTCTCTCTGTCCGTTTCATTAAGTACTTCATCTCCTCTTCTGTATCCTGTGTCTGGCCTCCTGTTTCCACTGCCTAGTTTCATTACTTTGCATTTACTCGGGTTGAACTTCAACAGCCATTTGTTGGACCATTCACTCAGTCTGTCTAGGTCATATTGTAGCCTTCTACTATCGTCCTCAGTTTCCATCCTCCTCATAATTTTTGCATCATCGGCCAACATTGAGAGAAACGATTCTATACCCTCTGGGAGATCATTTACATATATCAGAAACAGTATAGGTCCAAGGACTGACCCCTGCAGGACTCCACTCGTAACGTCTCGCCAATCTGAGACCTCACCCCTCACACTGACTCGTTGTCTCCTGTTGCTTAGGTACTCCTGTATCCAACGGAGTACCTTCCTTTTCACTCCAGCCTGCATCTCCAGCTTTTTCACTAGCCTCTTGTGTGGCACTGTATCAAAGGCTTTCTGACAATCCAAAAAAATGCAGTCTGCCCACCCTTCTCTTTCTTGCCTTATTTTTGTTGCCTGGTCGTAAAATTCAAGTAACCCTGTGAGGCAGGACCTGCCATCCCTGAATCCATGTTGGTGCTGTGTTACAAAGTTCTTTTGCTCCAGGTGCTCCACTAGCTTTCTTCGCTCAATCTTCTCCATCAGCTTGCATGGTATGCAGGTTAGGGACACTGGCCTGTAATTCAGTGCCTCCTGTCTATCCCCTTTCTTGTATTTCGGGACTACGTTAGCTGCTTTCCAAATTTCTGGCAGTTCCCCTGTTGCCAGAGATTTGTTATACACTATGGAGAGTGGTAGGCACAGTTCGTCTGCTCCTTTCTTTAGTATCCAAGGGGAGATTCCATCTGGGCCTATAGCCTTTGTCACATCCAACTCTAGTAAACACTTCCTTACTTTCCCGCTGGTAATCTCAAACTCTTCCAGTGGTTCCTGGTTAGCTATTCCCTCTCTTATCTCTTGGATTTTTCCTTGCTCTAAGGTGAAGACCTCTTGGAATTTCTTATTCAGTTCCTCACACACTTTCTTGTCGTTCGTAATGAATCCTTCTGCCCCTATCCTTAATTTCATAACCTGTTCCTTTACTGTTGTTTTTCTCCTGATGTGGCTATGCAGCAATTTAGGCTGAGTCTTTGCCTTGCTTGCGATGTCGTTTTCGTATTGTCTTTCTGCCTCTCTTCTCATCCTGACATATTCATTCCTGGCATTCTGGTATCTTTCTCTGCTCTCCAGTGTCCTGTTATTCCTATAGTTTCTCCACGCCCTTTTACTTTGCTGCTTAGCTAGCCCACATCTCTGATTAAACCATGGGTTTCTCATCTTCATTTCACTGTTTTCCTTTTGGGCTGGGACAAACTTGTTTGCTGCGTCTTGCACTTTTGCGTGATGTAGTCCATCATATCTTGGGCCGTCTTTTCCCTGAGCTCTCTTTCCCATGCTATATCTTTTAGGAATTTTCTTATCTCCTCATAGTTTCCCTTTCAGTATGCTAACCTTTTGGTTTCGGTATCCCTCCTCGAGTTCAATAACCCTTCTTCAATCAGGTACTCAAACACCAATACACTGTGGTCGCTCATTCCTACTGGGGACTCAAAACCGATTTCTCTTATGTCAGAGTCGTTCAGGGTGAAGACCAGGTTGAGTCTCGCTTTTTCGTCATTTCCTCTCATCCTTGTGGGTTCTCTGACATGCTGGGTTAAGAAGTTTCTAGTCACCACCTCCAGTAGTTTGGCTCTCCACGTATCCTCGCCTCCAGTGGAGCCAGTCGGCCGAGCGGACAGCACGCTGGACTTGTGATCCTTTGGTCCTGGGTTCGATCCCAGGCGCCAGCGAGAAACAATGGGCAGAGTTTCTTTCACCCTATGTCACTGTTACCAAGCAGTAAAATAGGTACCTAGGTGTTAGTCAGCTGTCACAGGCTGCTTCCTGGGGGTGGAGGCCTGGTCGATGACCGGGCCGCGGGGACACTAAAAAGCCCCGAAATCATCTCAAAAAGATCCATGCGGTTCCTTGTTCTCCCAATCCATCCTTCCGTGATTGAAGTCCCCCATTATGAGCAGGTGGGATCTATTTCTACAGGCAGCGGAGGCTGCCCTCTCAATTATAGTGTTAACTGCCATGTTGTTGCTTTCGTACTCTTGACTGGGCCCTCTGTCATTTGGTGGAGGGTTATATATTACTGCTACTATTATCCTTGGTCCTCCCATTGTCATGCTGCCTGCTATGTAGTCTCTGAAACCCTCACAGCCCGGGATAGCCACCTCCTTAAAACTCCATTTCTTTCTCATGAGTAGGGGCACTCCTCCTCCTCCCCTACCTTCCTCTCTTTCCTTATTACTGTGTACTCCTGGGGAAACACGGCATTCGTTATGATTCCAGAGAGTTTTGTTTCAGTGAGTCCGATTACATCTGGGTTCACTTTTTGTGCTCTTTCCCTTAGTTCACTTGCCTTGCTTGTGATCCCATCTATGTTCCAGTACATTACCCTGAAAGCTGGGAGGATCTGGTACGGGGAGACTGGTGGAGGAGGAAGGGCTTTGTAGGAGGGGGAGGGTAGGGGGAGTGGGTTAGAGGGGGAGGGTTGGGGGGGTGGGTGAGAGGGGGAGGGTTGGGGGTGAGAGGGGAAGGGTTGAGGGGGGTGAGAGGAGGAGGTTTGGGGGGAAGGGGGGGGGGTGTTTGGGGGGGGGCAGTAAAGGGGGGAGGGCTTGGGGGCGTGGGGGAAAAGGGAAGGCTGAGGTGGGTGAGGAAGAGGGGAGGGTTTTGGGGAGTTTTTTTTTTTTATTATTATTTTTCTACCACAGACGTGGCTACACATTTACAATGCTAACCAGCATATATACATTTTCTTCTGTCCTCCATGGACAGGGTTAGAGAAGTGTTAAACATATAGTTCAAGGGTTTATTGAACACTCAACCACAGAAGGTGATTCGGTGTTTTTAAAATGCTGCTAACCTACATACGTAAATACATAGATACACAGATTTACGTATGCCGTACATAAAGTGTTAGATGTGTCTTTTACGTAGTGTCATTAATGTACATTCACAAAGGTGAAATATAATTCTGATCAGCTTCCATATATACTTTGTACCCATACATATACATACACACACACACATATACATACATATATACACACACACATGCATTCACATACATTTGTCTCATTTACTCTGACAGGGTGAGGTAGCTGATAAAGAAACTAGTGTGCAATTAAGCACTTAATCACTGAAGGTGCTTTTACAAGCTCAGGTTATATAGTTACATCATATATATATATATATATATATATATATATATATATATATATATATATATATATATATATATATATATATATATATATATATATATATATATATATATATATATATACACCCGCCCATAGAAGCCGGGAGGCTCCCATGTGTGTCTACGCTACCCACCCACCCAATGTATACCCACATATTGTGTAGTGGGTGTATACCCACACTTTGTATAGAGGTGGTATATGTATTACCACTCACCTGAGTAGTAAGTGCCACGGCCAGCTGATCACCCCCCCAGCCTCCAACCGCCGCCCACCCTCCAGTCTCCACCCGCCGTCCACCTTCCCGCCCAGCGCCCGCCCAGCGCCAGCCCAGCGCCCGCCCAGCGCCAGCCCAGCGCCCGCCCATGTCGCAGCTCCCAACAGATAGCCAGGCTTCTCCAAGCCAAGATGAGCCATCAAACAGGGGTAGACAAGGTAGATGTCAGACGTGTGACCGGGTATGCTATATCCGGTTGAGTGACGATAATGTGCGCAGTCACTACCACAACGGAGCCAGGTGTTTGGGTTCTGGGCGCCCTCCCAGGGAGAACACCAATCAACAGCCCACACCGCCCGTAAGGCAAAACACCTCCCAGACCTTCATTCCCACAGAAAATTTATTAGAAGCTATCAAAGCAACATCGGCCAGAACCTTGCAACACATCCCTAAAGCAGCCCGCCCCCATGCAGCAGCCAAATTATCTGCCCTCCTGAGAAAGGTCAACGACTCTCCTGGAACGACCCAAGCATGGCACAACCTCCTAATGTCTGGCAACATATGTCTAGCCACCCCTGCAAGGAGAGACAAAACCTTAGCTGCCTCAGTCATCAAAGCTATAAATGATTTTCCCAGGGAGGACAACCAGGTGCGCCTTCCCACTCGCGCGAGAAACACCCACGGCAGGAAGAGCAACAGTGGCATATCCGAGACATCAAAAATCAGAACATCAGTCACCAAGAAAATAGAAGAAGGAAACACTATTGGCGCAATACGAGTCATCACCAGTGAGGACTCAATTGCCGACAGAGATGCCGCAACAGCTCAAGCCCTAAGGGAGAAACACCCACCCAGGGCTCCGCGTGAGGACGACATTGTACAAGTGGGGGCTACCGGAGCAGACCCTCTCTGGGTGGCTGAATCTGTGGTCCATAAAGCAGCCATGTCCTTCCCTACAGGATCAGCAGGTGGGTTCACAGGACTAAAACCCAACCACCTCAAGCAAATGCTCAACCCTGCACTGGGTGACATTGCAAAGAACCTCTTGGTGGAACTAACCAGATTCACCAACACATGTCTAGCTGGCAACATACCAGCGTCCATAAGACCTATCTTTTTTGGAGCATCTCTCTGTGCTCTAAAGAAAAAGGATGGAGGGATCAGGCCAATAGCTGTGGGCAATTCTCTCCGGCGTCTCGTCGCAAAGGCAGCTGCAAGAACAGTTAGTGATGCAGCGGCCAACATGCTGAAGCCAAAACAGCTCGGGTTTGGCATTCCACAAGGGTGTGAGGCGGCAGCCCATGCAGCTCGAGCCTTCATCGCCAACATCACAGACGAAAAGGCCCTTATCAAGCTAGATTTCAAAAATGCGTTCAATTTGGTGCGGAGGGATGCTGTACTCCGTGCGGTTCATAGTCATTTCCCTTCCCTCTACCCTTTTGTACATTCATGCTACAGTATGGATCTTAAGCTACTTTTTGGCGAACATGAAATTGACTCGCGAGAAGGCGTCCAACAGGGTGACCCCCTCGCTCCTCTCCTTTTCTGCTTAGTCATCAAACAAGTCACAGAGGTCCTGTCCAGCGAGCTTAACATCTGGTTCTTGGATGATGGTACCCTAGCTGGTTCCCAAGACTCCCTCCTGGAGGACATCAGAAAAATCCAGGAGCAAGGTGCAGTTTTAGGCCTCACCCTGAACCCTTCTAAATGTGAAATAATATGTTCCAACCAGGGCATCGTAGAGAGAATAGAGGGTCTTCTGCCAAATATCCATAAAACTAAACCTGAAGACAGCACACTCCTAGGAGCTCCCCTGGGGTTGAAAGCCATCGATGAGGTCCTTGATAAGAAAATCGCCGACCTTAAGAGGATGGATGGGAGGATTGAGGATATTGATGCTCATGATGCACTCTACCTCATCACCAGATGTCTGTCCCTCCCCAGGTTAACCTACTTTCTGAGGTGTTCACCATCTTACAGTAGCCAAAAACTAAGTGAGTATGACCGGTTACTGAAATCAATGCTAGAAAAAGCCCTTAACCTCTCTCTCGATGACCTACAGTGGAAACAAGCCTCTCTTCCCGTAAGACTTGGGGGCCTCGGAGTTCGAACAGCAACGCAAATCGCTGTTCCAGCCTTCCTGTCCTCCTTATCAGCATCCGACGACCTTGTGAAGGAAATTCTACCTGCCCACTTACATCAGCTGGCAGGTGTACATGATCCCAATTTTACACGCTGTGCCACAGAGTGGGCCTCTCGTGCAGGCCAATCACCTCAACCACCATCCCCAAAATCCCACAAGCAATCCAGCTGGGATGGTCCCATTGTAGACCAAGTTGCTGCAGAGTGCCTGGGTGCTGCAACAACACAACACGACATTGCTCGCCTCACAGCAGTAGCAGCACCACATGCAGGGGATTTCCTGTTAGCAACCCCAATGTCGGCAACTGGCACGCGTCTCACACCACACGCCCTCCGAATTGCTGTGGCCCTCCGCCTTGCTGCCCCAATCCACACCAGATATAGGTGTATTTGCGGCGAGGTGGTGGCTGACAGGTACGGTCACCATGGCCTACTCTGCCAAAGCACAGGGGGATGGCACTCGAGGCACAGCGAAGTTAACGACATCATCAAGAGGAGCCTCACCACAGCTGGATGCCCAGCTGAAAGAGAGCCCCGTTACCTAACGCCCCGTAACTCTGATGCTCTTATTGGTCGCCCAGATGGTATCACAGTGAACCCCTGGAAGAATGGCAAGCAGTTGGTATGGGACTACACGTGCGTATCAACCCTGGCTAACACCTACATTAACCTCAGTGTTGCACAACCAGGTGGCGCTGCCACCCACAGGGAAGCAGCCAAATCCCGTAAGTATAGAGAACTGGATCACCACTACAATTTTGTCCCCATTGCTTCTGAGACGCTCGGCGCCTGGGGTAAAAGTGCTACCAGTTTTTTGAAGGAACTGGGTTCTAGGCTCATTGAAACAACAAGGGACCCGAGAGCTGCAAGCTTTCTTTTCCAGCGCCTCAGTGTGGCGATACAGAGGGGAAATGCGCACTGCATCCAGGGTTCCTGCCCGCCATCTGAGGAGCTGGAGGAACTCGACAACCTATGACAACCATCTTTGTAACCTATATGTAACTCCTTTTTTGTAACAAAGTTCAAATAAAGTAAATATATATGTGTACATACAAAAGAATGGGGGTGGTAGGAGAAGATAATATTAGTGTTCAGTGAGAAACCACAAGGTCTCCTCTGAATACTTTTTATTTTCTTCTCCGAGGCTATGGGTCCCCACATTGGCACCAGAGGTGGTACCCTCACAAACTTTTTATATATATATATATATATATATACATTGTATGATTGATATATTACAGGGTCAATCTTGGATACAAGTCCAATATATCATCAAGTGTTCCAGTACTCATATAGTAATTACAGCGTTCAGCATACCTTAGTCCAGGAGGGCGAAAGTCAGTCAGTATGGGACATTCTACAATATAATGTTCAAGAGAGTGCATGTTTTCTCTTTCACAAAGTTGACACATTGTGTACTCGATATTTGGGTTTTGAGAAAGCTGCCAGATACGTCTATATCCCAGGCGTATTCTGGCCACTATAACATCACATTTTTGGGGAGTGGTGGAGAGGGGAAGGCTTAGGTGGGGTGGGGGGAGAGTGGGGGGCTTAGGGGAACGGGGGAGAACAGAGGGCTTGTGGGTGGGAGAGACGGGAGGGCATGTGGGAGAAGGGAGGGCTTGGAGGATGGGGAAGAAGGGAGGTCCTGGGGGGAAGGGTGAGTGGGAGGAGGGGGGTGAGTGGGATGAGGGTGGGTGGGTGAGGGGAGGGTGCCTTAGGTGGGTACTTAGTGGGGAGCTGACAGGGGTTGGGGCAGGTAGGGTGTCTGTTGGGTAGAATGTGGGGGTGGTGCCGCACTCCCTGTAGCTAGTGCACTGTTTGAGGAGGGTTCCCCACTTCCCTCTGGGATGTAGGGATCGGGGTTGTGGCTCCCTGATTCCTTTCTATCTCCCTGCGCTCCTTCCTCGCATCTGCTGCCTGCTTTCTCTCTTCCCTTGTCATATCCCTCTGCAGGAATACTTTTTTGAATTTATCTACATTTGCTAGACAGCACTTTCTTTCTAACAGTTCCTCTTTCGTGATTTCGCTCATGAATACCACTTTTATCATTCGGTCTCTGTCCTTGTTGTACTTTCCAAGCCTGAAAACCTTTTCAACATTTTGTTCAGTTCCCTCCATCCTTACCTCTTTAAGGATCTCTTTAACTATGTTTTTGTCCTTGTCTCTCCTCTCCTTTGGTCTGGTCCCTGTTTGCTCTTTAATGCCTGCTACTACTACTGCTCTTTTTCTCTCTATCAGCCGGCTAGTACATCTAGCTGCTTCCTGAGAGGAAGCCACTTCCATTGCAACTTCCTTAACTGCAGACCTAGCTTCAGGGCTCATTTTAAGCATTTCACCAAATGAGAACTGAGGTGTGGAGGTCCCCTCCACAGTAGCATTCCTGTCTCCCTGAGGCACGGTTTGTGTCTGGTATTGTGGAGAAGTCTCCTTCAGGCTTCTTATCTCCTCCTTTGCTGCCCTTAGTTCATCCTGCAGGTTGGCAACTGTCTCCCTCATTACCCTCAACCTTCACTGAATTCATCCTACATTTGCTGGAATACTCCCTTCATCCAGGCTTCCTGTTCCACCCCATCCTCTGAATTTGTTCCGGCCGCGATTTTCATCCTGCGTTTGTCACCTCGAGTTCGTGTCCCTTCCATGTTTTCCCTATGAGAGAGAGAGAGGGAGGGAGAGAGAGAGAGGGAGGGAGAGAGAGAGAGGGAGGGAGAGAGAGAGAGGGAGGGAGAGAGAGAGAGGGAGGGAGAGAGAGAGCGAGGGAGGGAGAGAGAGAGAGAGGGAGAGAGGGAGAGAGGGAGAGTGAGTGAGTGAGAGAGGGAGAGTGAGTGAGTGAGAGAGAGAGAGAGAGAGAGAGAGAGAGAGAGAGAGAGAGAGAGAGAGAGAGAGAGAGAGAGAGAGAGAGAGAGAGAGAGAGAGAGAGAGAGAGAGAGAGAGAGAGAGAGAGAGAGAGAGAGAGAGAGAGAGAGGAGAGAGAGAGTGTGTACTCACCTAGTTGTACTCACCTAGATGTGCTTGAGTGGGGTTGAGCTCTGGCTCTTTGGTCCCGCCTCTCAACCGTCAATCAACAGGTGTACAGGTTCCTGAGCCTATTGGGCTCTATCATATCTACACTTGAAGCTGTGTATGGAGTCAGCCTCCACCACATCACTTCCTAATGCATTCCATTTGTCAACCACTCTGACACTAAAAAAGTTCTTTCTAATATCTCTGTGGCTCATTTGGGCACTCAGTTTCCATCTGTGTGCCCTAGTGCGTGTGCCCCATGTGTTAAATAGCCTGTCTTTATCTACCCTGTCGATTCCCTTGAGAATCTTGAATGTGGTGATCATGTCCCCCCTAACTCTTCTGTCTTCCAACGAATTGAGGTTTAATTCCCGTAGTCTCTCCTCGTAGCTCATACCTCTCAGCTCGGGTACTAGTCTGGTGGCAAACCTTTGAACCTTTTCCAGTTTAGTCTTATGCTTGACTAGATATGGACTCCATGCTGGAGCCGCATACTCCAGGATTGGTCTGATATATGTGGTATATAATGTTCTGAAAGATTCCTTACACAAGTTTCTAAAGGCCGTTCTTATGTTAGCCAACCTGGCATATGCTGCTGATGTTATCCTCTTGATATGAGCTTCAGGGGACAGGTCTGGCGTGATATCAACCCCCAGGTCTTTCTCTCTCTCTGACTCTTGAAGTATTTCATCTCCCAAATGGTAGTGTTTGTGTGTGTGTGTGTGTGTGTGTGTGTGTGTGTGTGTGTGTACTCCCCTATTTGTGCTTGCAGGATCGAGCATTGACTCTTGGATCCCGCCTTTCCAGCTATCGGTTGTTTACAGCAATGACCCCAGGAGGCTAGCATCTTCACGGCAGAACATTATACAATTTTGTATGTTCTTCGTCAACTGCTTCCTCACTGTCAATCTTCCATTGTTATTGTAGTTGACTCTCGCAGTGCCCTCGTGGGTCTGGAGTCATTTAATCCTGTCCATTCTGTGGGAGTCGAAATTCAACATTGGCTTTTTCTTATCTCCAGAAGATTTAACAAACAGTCAAGATATTCTGGGTTCCTATGCAGATTGGTGTTTCCTTAAATGAGCGTGCGGACGCTGCCGCTAAGGAGGCTATTCGCACTTGTCCCATTTCCAGCAAACGTGTTCCTTATTCCGACTTCTACCCAGTCATTCATTCCTCAATCCGTGCACGTTGGCAGGGTCGCTGGTCATCGGTTACTGGTAACAAACTGCATGCTCTTAACGGTAGCATGTCCCCTTGGCCACCACCGTAACCAGCGGTGGAAAACAACTCTGGCGAGATTATGTATTGGCCATACACGT
This sequence comes from Procambarus clarkii, assembly GCF_040958095.1. Lineage (NCBI taxonomy): Eukaryota > Metazoa > Arthropoda > Malacostraca > Decapoda > Cambaridae > Procambarus > Procambarus clarkii. The sequence continues at coordinate 50,176,216 of NC_091156.1, forward strand.
TTAATTCATGGGTACTTAATGGAGCGCCGCCCTGCTCCTTATTAACCTAACTGCATTTGTCTCTCTTACAATCGTGTACATCCTTGTTGAAAGTTTGGACTTCCAGGACGTGTGTGTGTCTTGCTTCCCGACTGTCCCTCGGAGTCACTTGTCCCTCGATCAAATCCTCGATGAATCAGGCACCTTTGATATCGCTCGCCATATGCGTGTTTGCTCTGTTATTGCCATCCTTGTATTGTATTATCTTGTATTGGCAACTATGATGGTGCTACATAAGTCTCCCCTGTGGGAAATTTTACCTACTACATCTATTTTATTATCTAAGAAATGTATTATTTATATATCATATCTAAATTATATCAAAGTCAATATCAAAATCATCTCAGAATCACTACAGATTCATTATATCCTACAGGACAATGCCACCAATGATCACTACACTATAGGGGCCCAAGATGTCTACGTAACTTTGTGCACAATTTCTCAAGGATCTAGTAGCTTCAAGAAGAATATCTTAATTATAAAACTATTAGACCAATCAATCGATTTCCGGTAAGGATTAAATCAAATCCTTAATAAAAATCAATAGTACTAGCAAGTAATATTTATAATCATTAAATCTTATACCTATTTATATTATAATCACATCCTATCTCAGTCATATATCTAGACAGTAAAAATAATCAATCAATATGCAGTGAAAGCGACCCTCTCTAGGGAAGAGTGCGGAGCCAACTCGGGAGTGAAGCGACCTATGGGGTGCCCCGAGGCAGAAAGCGCTTGTTTAAAAAACAGTGAACAGAGGTCCCGCGGTTGTTCAACGTCCTCCCAGCAAGCATAAGAAATATTGCCGGAACAACCGTGGACATTTTCAAGAGGAAACTAGATTTTATTCCTCCAAGGAGTGCCGGACCAACCGGGCTGTGGTGGGTATGTGGGCCTGCGGGCCGCTCCAAGCAACAGCCTGGTGGACCAAAACTCTCACAAGTCAAGCCTGGCCTCGGGCGGGCTTGGGGAGTAGAACTCTCAGAACCCCATCAACCAGGTATCATGTGATATGGTGCCTTACAAACATTATTCTGTAAATGACACCATAATAACATATCTTTATCACCAGTGATTACTCTCTAGAACTGGGGGAATACCTGGACAATATCTACAAGGAAAAATTCCTAGTACTTTATCTAAATAAGAGTGTAGAGTGGAGCTTATTCACCAAGTGACGCCACTTCCACCATCACCTATCTTATCCAACAGCAAAGCTGTGACATATAATATAGTGTCAAATCTCTACAAGTAAGTTATCAGTCTGGCCACTTGTCAGACGATACCCGGCACTCAGACATAAGTATAATAAGTGTTTTTGCGTGTTGATTGGCCAATTGCATGCTTGTATAACCTTAATGTATCCAATAAGTTTGTTTGTTGTTACATGGTTAGGCAATGCCTTATATTCCAGTAAGTTTTATTAATCTATCAGTCACAACCTTTTCAATGTATATGGACACTCATGAGGTATACAGCTACAGTCATTGAAAGTCAAGCTCAACTGAAAACTCTTCATATAAACTGAATATATATATATATATATATATATATATATATATATATATATATATATATATATATATATATATATTATATATATATATATATATATATTATATTTAAATATATATATATATATATATATATATATATATTATATATATATATATATATATATATATATATATTATATATATATATATATATATATATATATATATATTATATTATATATAGGAGTGTGGGGTGTTGGTGAAGGTGAGACAGCTGGCACGCACGTGAGGGAAGCAAGTGGTATGGGGACTAACACGTGCGCTGCCACACTGGCCCAGTACCTCCCTCCACTACAGCACACGTGAAAGCGGGTGGTGCTGCTTCTTTTCTGGATCCGCAGAAAATTATTAAATACCAGAGGTCTAGCACACTGCTACAGCTTTTGTTCCGATCGGCTCGGAGACCCTCGGTTCGTGGGGAAAATGTGCATTGAAGTTCCTGAAGGAATTGGGGGACAAATTGATCAGCGCTACAAAAGGACCAGAGAGCAAAAAGTTTCTTGTTCCAGGCGCCTCAGTGTTTGCGATTCAGAGGGGAAATGCCTGTTGCGTCTTGGGCACTAGTCCAACTTCAGAGGAATTCGAAGAAGTGTTTGACTTGCAACAATGATCGAACCCGTCTGTGACATTCATCAATGTTTCCCATTGTTGTGTTTTTCAAGAGATCCATAACCTTTAAGCACCTTTTGCATTATTATTTTTGTATCAACCCATGTAATATCTTGTAACCATTCAAATGCATAATAAAGCACAAAAAAATAAAAAAGGAAGGGGGTGGTAGGAGAGAAAGCACACAGAAACTGTATTGGAGGGGATCTAAACATTCCCTCTAATGCGTTATGCGTGGTTTCCTCCGAGGCTATGGGTCCCCCCTTCTTCCAGCTAGAGGTATATAATATATATATAATATATATATATAATATATATATATATATATATATATATATATATATATATATATATATATATATATATATATAATATATATTTTTTTTTTAAGTTTTGTGAGGGTAACCACCTCTGGTGCCAATGTGGGGGACCCATAGCCTCGGAGAAGAAAATAAAAAGTATTCAGAGGAGACCTTGTGGTTTCTCACTGAACACTAATATTATCTTCTCTTACCACCCCCATTCTTTTGTATGTACACATATATATTTACTTTATTTGAACTTTGTTACAAAAAAGGAGTTACATATGGGTTACAAAGATGGTTATCATAGGTTGTCGAGTTCCTCCAGCTCCTCAGATGGCGGGCAGGAACCCTGGATGCAGTGCGCATTTCCCCTCTGTATCGCCACACTGAGGCGCTGGAAAAGAAACCTTGCAGCTCTCGGGTCAATTGTTGTTTCAATGAGCCTAGGACCCAGTTCCTTCAAAAAAACTGGTAGCACTTTTACCCCAGGCGCCGAGTGTCTCAGAAGCAATGGGGACAAAATTGTAGTGGTGATCCAGTTCTCTATACTTACGGGATTTGGCTGCTTCCCTGTGGGTGGCAGAGCCACCTGGTTGTGCAACACTGAGGTTAATGTAGGTGTTAGCCAGGGTTCATACGCACGTATGAACGTATAAGTTTAAGTTTTCACGTATAAGTTTTCACGCACGTATAAGTTTTCATGAATTAATTGTTTTTCGACTACCTAACCTAACCTAACTTTTTCGGCCACCTAACCTAACCTAACCTATTAAGATAGGTTAGGTTAGGTAGGGTTGGTTAGGTTCAGTCATATATCTACGTTAATTTTAACTCCAATAAAAAAAATGACCTCATACATAATGAAATGGGTAGCTTTATCATTTCATAAGAAAAAAATTAGAGAAAATATATTAATTCAGGAAAACTTGGCTAATTAGGCAAATCGGGCCTTGCATAGTAGGCCAAAAAGTGCGTTCTGGCTACTAGGTACGACATATATATATATATATATATATATATATATATATATATAATATATATATAATATATATATTATTATATATATATATATATATATATATATATATATATTATATATATAATGTCGTACCTAGTAGCCAGAACACACTTCTCAGCCTACTATGCAAGGCCCGATTTGCCTAATAAGCCAAGTTTTCCTGAATTAATATATTTCTCTAATTTTTTTCTTATGAAATGATAAAGCTACCCATTTCATTATGTATGAGGTCAATTTTTTTTTATTTGAGTTAAAATTATCGTAGATATATGACCGAACCTAACTAACCCTACCTAACCTAACCTAACCTATCTTTATAGGTTAGGTTAGGTTGCCGAAAAAGTTAGGTTAGGTAGGTCAGGTAGTAGTAAAAAACATTAATTCATGAAAACTTGGTTTATTAGGAAAATCGGGCCTTGCATAGTAGGCTGAGAAGTGCGTTCTGGCTACTAGGTATGACATATATATATATATATATATATATATATATTATATATATATATATATATATATTAGTATATTTTGGTAGCAGTCTTTCCTGTAGACATATTTTATTAAATATGACCGAAAAAGTAAGATTAATAATTCTAACACGAATTTTCTCAATCTTTCGTACATTATGCTTCACTGTTGGAGGTAAATCAAAAATCACTTCTCCAAAATTCATTTTTATTTCTAGTCTGACGCGACACGGGCGCGTTTCGTAAAACTTATTACATTTTCAAAGACTTCACAAATACACAACTGATTAGAACTTGCGTTTCCCTGATTTTATATCTACATTTGAGTGAGGTGGGAAGGGTGATGTGGCTTTACATTTGAGTGAGGTGGGAAGGATGATGTGGCATTAGAGGATATTAATAAGGTATTAAAAGTATCAACACAAGACAGAACACGAAACAATGGATATTGAATAGAAGTGTTTGTAGAAAGCCTATTGGTCCATATTTCTTGATGCTTCTATATTGGAGCGGAGTCTTGAGGTGGGTAGAATATAGTTGTGCAATAATTGGCTGTTGATTGCTGGTGTTGACTTCTTGATGTGTAGTGCCTCGCAAACGTCAAGCCGCCTGCTATCGCTGTATCTATCGATGATTTCTGTGTTGTTTACTAGGATTTCTCTGGCGATGGTTTGGTTATGGGAAGAGATTATATGTTCCTTAATGGAGCCCTGTTGTTTATGCATCGTTAAACGCCTAGAAAGAGATGTTGTTGTCTTGCCTATATACTGGGTTTTTTGGAGCTTACAGTCCCCAAGTGGGCATTTGAAGGCATAGACGACGTTAGTCTCTTTTAAAGCGTTCTGTTTCGTGTCTGGAGAGTTTCTCATGAGTAGGCTGGCCGTTTTTCTGGTTTTATAGTAAATCGTCAGTTGTATCCTCTGATTTTTGTCTGTAGGGATAACGTTTCTATTAACAATATCTTTCAGGACCCTTTCCTCTGTTTTATGAGCTGTGGAAAAGAAGTTCCTGTAAAATAGTTTAATAGGGGGTATAGGTGTTGTGTTAGTTGTCTCTTCGGAGGTTGCATGGCTTTTCACTTTCCTTCTTATGATGTCTTCGATGAAACCATTGGAGAAGCCGTTATTGACTAGAACCTGCCTTACCCTACAGAGTTCTTCGTCGACCTGCTTCCATTCTGAGCTGTGGCTGAGAGCACGGTCGACGTATGCGTTAACAACACTCCTCTTGTACCTGTCAGGGCAGTCGCTGTTGGCATTTAGGCACATTCCTATGTTTGTTTCCTTTGTGTAGACTGCAGTGTGGAAACCTCCGCCCTTTTCCATGACTGTTACATCTAGAAAAGGCAGCTTCCCATCCTTTTCCGTCTCGTAAGTGAAACGCAGCACGGAACTCTGATCAAGCCTCCTTCAGCTCCTGCAGATGTCTGACATCAGGTACCTGTGTAAAAATGTCGTCAACATACCTGCAGTATATGGCCGGTTTCAAGTTCATGTCGACTAAGACTTTTTGCTCGATGGTACCCAAGTAGAAGTTTGCAAACAGGACACCTAGGGGAGAACCCATAGCGACCCCATCTACTTGCTTATACATATGCCCATCCGGGCTCAAGAAGGGTGCCTCTTTAGTACAAGCTTGGAGTAGTTTCCTCAGAATACTTTCTGGCATGTCAAGAGGAGTACAGGCTGGATCACGATACACTCTGTCGGCTATCATTCCGATTGTCTCGTCCTATACCCCCTATTAGACTATTTTACAGGAACTTCTTTTCCACAGCTCATAAAACAGAGGAAAGGGTCCTGAAAGATATTGTTAATAGAAACGTTATCCCTACAGACAAAAATCAGAGGATACAACTGACGATTTACTATAAAACCAGAAAAACGGCCCAGCCTACTCATGAGAAACTCTCCAGACACGAAACAGAACGCTTTAAAAGAGACTAACGTCGTCTATGCTTTCAAATGCCCACTTGGGGACTGTAAGCTCCAAAAACCCAGTATATAGGCAAGACAACAACATCTCTTTCTAGGCGTTTAACGATGCATAAACAACAGGGCTCCATTAAGGAACATATAATCTCTTCCCATAACCAAACCATCGCCAGAGAAATCCTAGTAAACAACACAGAAATCATCGATAGATACAGCGATAGCAGGCGGCTTGACGTTTGCGAGGCACTACACATCAAGAAGTCAACACCAGCAATCAACAGCCAATTATTGCACAACTATATTCTACCCACCTCAAGACTCCGCTCCAATATAGAAGCATCAAGAAATATGGACCAATAGGCTTTCTACAAACACTTCTATTCAATATCCATTGTTTCGTGTTCTGTCTTGTGTTGATACTTTTAATACCCTATTAATATCCTCTAATGCCACATCATCCTTCCCACCTCACTCAAATGTAATGCCACATCACCCTTCCCACCTCACTCAAATGTAGATATAAAATCAGGGAAACGCAAGTTCTAATCAGTTGTGTATTTGTGAAGTCTTTGAAAATGTAATAAGTTTTACGAAACGCGCCCGTGTCGCGTCAGACTAGAAATAAAAATGAATTTTGGAGAAGTGATTTTTGATTTACCTCCAACAGTGAAGCATAATGTACGAAAGATTGAGAAAATTCGTGTTAGAATTATTAATCTTACTTTTTCGGTCATATTTAATAAAATATATATATATATATATATATATATATATAATATATATATATAATATATATATATTATATATATATATTATATATATATATTAATATTATTATATTTTTGGTAGCAGTCTTTCCTGTAGACATATATTATTAAATATGACCGAAAAAGTAAGATTAATAATTCTAACACGAATTTTCTCAATCTTTCGTACATTTCTTTTCACTGTTGGAGGTAAATCAAAAATCAATTCTCCAAAATTCATTTTTTTCTCGTCTGACGCGACACGAGCGCGTTTCGTAAAACTTATTACATTTTCAAAGACTTTAGTTCACAAATACACAACTGAATAGAACTTACGCATCTCCGATTTTATATCTACATTTGAGTGAGGTGGAAGGGGTGATGTGGCATTAACACAAGACAGAACAAGATGTGGCATTAATAGGGTATTAATTTCATCAACACAAGACAGAACAAGAGGTGATATTAATAGGGTATTAATTTCATCAACACAAGACAGAACACGAAACAATGGATATTGAATAGAAGTGTTTGTAGAAAGCCTATTGGTCCATATTTCTTGATGCTTCTATATTGGAGCGGATTCTTGAGGTGGGTAGAATATAGTTGTGCAATAATTGGCTGTTGATTGCTGGTGTTGACTTCTTGATGTGTAGTGCCTCGCAAATGTCAAGCCGCCTGCTATCGCTGTATCTATCGATGATTTCTGTGTTGTTTTCTAGGATTTCTCTGGCGATGGTTTGGTTGTGGGAAGAGATTATATGTTCCTTAATGGAGCCCTGTTGCTTATGCATCGTTAAACGCCTAGAAAGAGATGTTGTTGTCTTGCCTATATACTGTTTTTTTTTGGAGCTTACAGTCCCCAATAGGGCATTTGAAGGCATAGACGACGTTGGTCTCTTTTAAAGCGTTCTGTTTTGTGTCTGGAGAGTTTATCATGAGTAGGATGGCCGTTTTTCTGGTTTTATAGTAAATCGTCAGTTGTATCCTCTGATTTTTGTCTGTAGGGATAACGTTTCTATTAACAATATCTTTCAGGACGCTTTCCTCCGTTTTATGAGCTGTGGAAAAGAAGTTCCTGTAAAATAGTCTAATAGGGGGTATAGGTGTTGTGTTGGTTGTCTCTTCAGAGGTTGCATGGCGTTTCACTTTCCTTCTTATGATGTCTTCGACGAAACCATTGGAGAAGCCGTTGTTGACTAGGACCTGCCTTACCCTACAGAGTTCTTTGTCGATTTGCTTCCATTCTGAGCTGTGGCTGAGAGCACAGTCGACATATGCGTTAACAACACTCCTCTTGTACCTATCTGGGCAGTCGCTTTTGGCATCTAGGCACATTCCTATGTTCGTTTCCTTAGTGTAGACTGCAGTGTGGAAACCTCCGCTCTTTTCCATGACTGTTACATCTAGAAAGGGCAGCTTCCCATCCTTTTCCATCTCGTAAGTGAAACACAGCACGGAACTCCGCTCAAATGCCTCCTTCAGCTCCTGCAGATGTCTGACATCAGGTACCTGTGTAAAAATGTCGTCAACATACCTGCAGTATATGGCCGGTTTCAAGTTCATGTCGACTAAGACTTTTTGCTCGATGGTACCCATGTAGAAGTTTGCAAACAGGACACCTAGGGAGAACCCATGGCGACCCCATCTACTTGCTTATACATGTGCCCATCCGGGCTCAAGAAGGGTGCCTCTTTAGTACAAGCTTGGAGTAGTTTCCTTAGGATATTTTCTGGTATGTCAAGAGGAGTACAGGCTGGATCACGATACACTCTGTCGGCTATCATCCCGATTGTCTCGTCCACTGGTACGTTGGTGAACAGCGATTCTACGTCCAACGAGGCTCTTATTCCTGTGGCCCGTGTGCCCCGCAGTAAGTCAACAAATTCCTTTGGCGACTTGAGGCTGAAGGCGCAAGGGACATAAGGAGTCAGCAGGCCGTTGAGTCGCTTCGCTAGTCTGTACGTGGGTGTGGGTATCTGGCTAATGATTGGCCGAAGTGGGTTTCCAGGCTTTTGTGTCTTGACATTTCCATACGCATATCCAGGTTTATATTCCCCAATAATCTTTAGCAGGTGGAGTCCTGATTTCTTGGCGTTCACAGTTTCGATTAGTTTGTTGACCTTTGCTTTCAATTCGGCTGTAGTGTCCTTCGTTACCCTTTGGAATTTAGTTTGGTCAGAGAGTATGAGGTTCATTTTCGCCAGATATTCGTCTTTTTTAAATGACGTATATTGGCGACTTGTCACCTCTCCTGACAACTATCTCCTTGTTCTCACGAAGGCTTTTGGCTGCCGCTTTGAGCTCGGGGGACAGTATGGTGCTTCTGTAATTGCCTCGATTCTTTCCTCCTTCCGCAATAAGTTCTGCTTGTAAGGTATCTTTGGTAGTGACTTTCTTTTGTGTCTCGAGGTCGAATATGTCGTCCAAGAATTTCCAACTCCACTTTCCGGGCCATCTCACTCGGTCTGGACATAACGTGAGAGTTTATGCCCAGATTTAGGAGAGTGACTTGGTCCTCAGTGAAGTTAATTCCTGCAAGGTTCAGAAAGCCATCTCTTGGTCGTGGAATGGCCATAGGTCCTCCATATAACGTTGTTAGTTTCTTGATAATCCTTGTTTCAGTGCTGAGGTGATGTCGGTCTGTGAGGATGTCGAGGTGTTGTTCAATGCGGGTACGGATACTTTCGTCGATGTTGCTATTTCTCCACTCGTTCGTGGAGAAATCTCTGAGGCAATGGGCAAAGTGTCTCTGAGGCAATGGGGACAAAATTGTAGTGATGCTCAAGGTCTCTGTATATACGTTACTTGGCTGCTTACGTTAATCGGCAGCTCCTCCTGCTTGTGTAGCACTGAAGTCAACTGTCTAAAATTCCTCCAGGGGTTCACTGTGGGCTCTACTGGGCTCTCTCATATCTACATTTAAAACTGTGTATGGAGTCAGCCTCCACCACATCACTGCCTAATGCATTCCATCCGTTAACTACTCTGACACTGAAAACGTTCCTTCTAACGTCTCTGTGGCTCATGTGGGTACTCAGTTTCCTCCTGCGTCCCCTTGTTCGCGTCCCACCAGTGTTGAATAGTTTATCCTTGTTTACCCGGTCGATTCCTCTGAGGATCTTGTTGGTTGTGATCATGTCTTCCCTTACTCTTCTGTCTTCCAGTGTCGTAAGGTGCATTTCCCGCAGCCTTTCCTCGTAACTCATGTCTCTTAGTTCTGGGACTAGTCTAGTGGCATACCTTTGGACTTTTTCCAGCTTCGTCATGTGCTTGACAAGATAAGGGCTCCATGCTGGGGCCGCATACTCCAGGATTGGTCTTACATATTTGGTGTACAAGATTCTGAATGATTCCTTACACAGGTTCCTGAACACTGTTCTGATGTTAGCCAGCCTCGCATATGCCGCAGACGTTATTCTTTTTATGTGGGCTTCAGGAGACAGGTTTGGTGTGATATCAACTCCTAGATCTTTCTCTCTGTCCGTTTCATTAAGTACTTCATCTCCTCTTCTGTATCCTGTGTCTGGCCTCCTGTTTCCACTGCCTAGTTTCATTACTTTGCATTTACTCGGGTTGAACTTCAACAGCCATTTGTTGGACCATTCACTCAGTCTGTCTAGGTCATATTGTAGCCTTCTACTATCGTCCTCAGTTTCCATCCTCCTCATAATTTTTGCATCATCGGCCAACATTGAGAGAAACGATTCTATACCCTCTGGGAGATCATTTACATATATCAGAAACAGTATAGGTCCAAGGACTGACCCCTGCAGGACTCCACTCGTAACGTCTCGCCAATCTGAGACCTCACCCCTCACACTGACTCGTTGTCTCCTGTTGCTTAGGTACTCCTGTATCCAACGGAGTACCTTCCTTTTCACTCCAGCCTGCATCTCCAGCTTTTTCACTAGCCTCTTGTGTGGCACTGTATCAAAGGCTTTCTGACAATCCAAAAAAATGCAGTCTGCCCACCCTTCTCTTTCTTGCCTTATTTTTGTTGCCTGGTCGTAAAATTCAAGTAACCCTGTGAGGCAGGACCTGCCATCCCTGAATCCATGTTGGTGCTGTGTTACAAAGTTCTTTTGCTCCAGGTGCTCCACTAGCTTTCTTCGCTCAATCTTCTCCATCAGCTTGCATGGTATGCAGGTTAGGGACACTGGCCTGTAATTCAGTGCCTCCTGTCTATCCCCTTTCTTGTATTTCGGGACTACGTTAGCTGCTTTCCAAATTTCTGGCAGTTCCCCTGTTGCCAGAGATTTGTTATACACTATGGAGAGTGGTAGGCACAGTTCTTCTGCTCCTTTCTTTAGTATCCAAGGGGAGATTCCATCTGGGCCTATAGCCTTTGTCACATCCAACTCTAGTAAACCTTCCTTACTTTCCCGCTGGTAATCTCAAACTCTTCCAGTGGTTCCTGGTTAGCTATTCCCTCTCTTATCTCTTGGATTTTTCCTTGCTCTAAGGTGAAGACCTCTTGGAATTTCTTATTCAGTTCCTCACACACTTTCTTGTCGTTCGTAATGAATCCTTCTGCCCCTATCCTTAATTTCATAACCTGTTCCTTTACTGTTGTTTTTCTCCTGATGTGGCTATGCAGCAATTTAGGCTGAGTCTTTGCCTTGCTTGCGATGTCGTTTTCGTATTGTCTTTCTGCCTCTCTTCTCATCCTGACATATTCATTCCTGGCATTCTGGTATCTTTCTCTGCTCTCCAGTGTCCTGTTATTCCTATAGTTTCTCCACGCCCTTTTACTTTGCTGCTTAGCTAGCCCACATCTCTGATTAAACCATGGGTTTCTCATCTTCATTTCACTGTTTTCCTTTTGGGCTGGGACAAACTTGTTTGCTGCGTCTTGCACTTTTGCGTGATGTAGTCCATCATATCTTGGGCCGTCTTTTCCCTGAGCTCTCTTTCCCATGCTATATCTTTTAGGAATTTTCTTATCTCCTCATAGTTTCCCTTTCAGTATGCTAACCTTTTGGTTTCGGTATCCCTCCTCGAGTTCAATAACCCTTCTTCAATCAGGTACTCAAACACCAATACACTGTGGTCGCTCATTCCTACTGGGGACTCAAAACCGATTTCTCTTATGTCAGAGTCGTTCAGGGTGAAGACCAGGTTGAGTCTCGCTTTTTCGTCATTTCCTCTCATCCTTGTGGGTTCTCTGACATGCTGGGTTAAGAAGTTTCTAGTCACCACCTCCAGTAGTTTGGCTCTCCACGTATCCTCGCCTCCAGTGGAGCCAGTCGGCCGAGCGGACAGCACGCTGGACTTGTGATCCTTTGGTCCTGGGTTCGATCCCAGGCGCCAGCGAGAAACAATGGGCAGAGTTTCTTTCACCCTATGTCACTGTTACCAAGCAGTAAAATAGGTACCTAGGTGTTAGTCAGCTGTCACAGGCTGCTTCCTGGGGGTGAGGCCTGGTCGATGACCGGGCCGCGGGGACACTAAAAAGCCCCGAAATCATCTCAAAAAGATCCATGCGGTTCCTTGTTCTCCCAATCCATCCTTCCGTGATTGAAGTCCCCCATTATGAGCAGGTGGGATCTATTTCTACAGGCAGCGGAGGCTGCCTCTCAATTATAGTGTTAACTGCCATGTTGTTGCTTTCGTACTCTTGACTGGGCCCTCTGTCATTTGGTGGAGGGTTATATATTACTGCTACTATTATCCTTGGTCCTCCCATTGTCATGCTGCCTGCTATGTAGTCTCTGAAACCCTCACAGCCCGGGATAGCCACCTCCTTAAAACTCCATTTCTTTCTCATGAGTAGGGGCACTCCTCCTCCTCCCCTACCTTCCTCTCTTTCCTTATTACTGTGTACTCCTGGGGAAACACGGCATTCGTTATGATTCCAGAGAGTTTTGTTCAGTGAGTCCGATTACATCTGGTTCACTTTTTGTGCTCTTTCCCTTAGTTCACTTGCCTTGCTTGTGATCCCATCTATGTTCCAGTACATTACCCTGAAAGCTGGGAGGATCTGGTACGGGGAGACTGGTGGAGGAGGAAGGGCTTTGTAGGAGGGGGAGGGTAGGGGGAGTGGGTTAGAGGGGGAGGGTTGGGGGGGTGGGTGAGAGGGGGAGGGTTGGGGGTGAGAGGGGAAGGGTTGAGGGGGGTGAGAGGAGGAGGTTTGGGGGAAGGGGGGGGGGTGTTTGGGGGGGGGCAGTAAAGGGGGGAGGGCTTGGGGGCGTGGGGGAAAAGGGAAGGCTGAGGTGGGTGAGGAAGAGGGGAGGGTTTTGGGGAGTTTTTTTTTTTTATTATTATTTTTCTACCACAGACGTGGCTACACATTTACAATGCTAACCAGCATATATACATTTTCTTCTGTCCTCCATGGACAGGGTTAGAGAAGTGTTAAACATATAGTTCAAGGGTTTATTGAACACTCAACCACAGAAGGTGATTCGGTGTTTTTAAAATGCTGCTAACCTACATACGTAAATACATAGATACACAGATTTACGTATGCCGTACATAAAGTGTTAGATGTGTCTTTTACGTAGTGTCATTAATGTACATTCACAAAGGTGAAATATAATTCTGATCAGCTTCCATATATACTTTGTACCCATACATATACATACACACACACACATATACATACATATATACACACACACATGCATTCACATACATTTGTCTCATTTACTCTGACAGGGTGAGGTAGCTGATAAAGAAACTAGTGTGCAATTAAGCACTTAATCACTGAAGGTGCTTTTACAAGCTCAGGTTATATAGTTACATCATATATATATATATAATATATTATATATATATATATATATATAATATATATATATATATATATATATATATATATATATATATATATATATATATACACCCGCCCATAGAAGCCGGGAGGCTCCCATGTGTGTCTACGCTACCCACCCACCCAATGTATACCCACATATTGTGTAGTGGGTGTATACCCACACTTTGTATAGAGGTGGTATATGTATTACCACTCACCTGAGTAGTAAGTGCCACGGCCAGCTGATCACCCCCCAGCCTCCAACCGCCGCCCACCCTCCAGTCTCCACCCGCCGTCCACCTTCCCGCCCAGCGCCCGCCCAGCGCCAGCCCAGCGCCCGCCCAGCGCCAGCCCAGCGCCCGCCCATGTCGCAGCTCCCAACAGATAGCCAGGCTTCTCCAAGCCAAGATGAGCCATCAAACAGGGGTAGACAAGGTAGATGTCAGACGTGTGACCGGGTATGCTATATCCGGTTGAGTGACGATAATGTGCGCAGTCACTACCACAACGGAGCCAGGTGTTTGGGTTCTGGGCGCCCTCCCAGGGAGAACACCAATCAACAGCCCACACCGCCCGTAAGGCAAAACACCTCCCAGACCTTCATTCCCACAGAAAATTTATTAGAAGCTATCAAAGCAACATCGGCCAGAACCTTGCAACACATCCCTAAAGCAGCCCGCCCCATGCAGCAGCCAAATTATCTGCCCTCCTGAGAAAGGTCAACGACTCTCCTGGAACGACCCAAGCATGGCACAACCTCCTAATGTCTGGCAACATATGTCTAGCCACCCCTGCAAGGAGAGACAAAACCTTAGCTGCCTCAGTCATCAAAGCTATAAATGATTTTCCCAGGGAGGACAACCAGGTGCGCCTTCCCACTCGCGCGAGAAACACCCACGGCAGGAAGAGCAACAGTGGCATATCCGAGACATCAAAAATCAGAACATCAGTCACCAAGAAAATAGAAGAAGGAAACACTATTGGCGCAATACGAGTCATCACCAGTGAGGACTCAATTGCCGACAGAGATGCCGCAACAGCTCAAGCCCTAAGGGAGAAACACCCACCCAGGGCTCCGCGTGAGGACGACATTGTACAAGTGGGGGCTACCGGAGCAGACCCTCTCTGGGTGGCTGAATCTGTGGTCCATAAAGCAGCCATGTCCTTCCCTACAGGATCAGCAGGTGGGTTCACAGGACTAAAACCCAACCACCTCAAGCAAATGCTCAACCCTGCACTGGGTGACATTGCAAAGAACCTCTTGGTGGAACTAACCAGATTCACCAACACATGTCTAGCTGGCAACATACCAGCGTCCATAAGACCTATCTTTTTTGGAGCATCTCTCTGTGCTCTAAAGAAAAAGGATGGAGGGATCAGGCCAATAGCTGTGGGCAATTCTCTCCGGCGTCTCGTCGCAAAGGCAGCTGCAAGAACAGTTAGTGATGCAGCGGCCAACATGCTGAAGCCAAAACAGCTCGGGTTTGGCATTCCACAAGGGTGTGAGGCGGCAGCCCATGCAGCTCGAGCCTTCATCGCCAACATCACAGACGAAAAGGCCCTTATCAAGCTAGATTTCAAAAATGCGTTCAATTTGGTGCGGAGGGATGCTGTACTCCGTGCGGTTCATAGTCATTTCCCTTCCCTCTACCCTTTTGTACATTCATGCTACAGTATGGATCTTAAGCTACTTTTTGGCGAACATGAAATTGACTCGCGAGAAGGCGTCCAACAGGGTGACCCCCTCGCTCCTCTCCTTTTCTGCTTAGTCATCAAACAAGTCACAGAGGTCCTGTCCAGCGAGCTTAACATCTGGTTCTTGGATGATGGTACCCTAGCTGGTTCCCAAGACTCCCTCCTGGAGGACATCAGAAAAATCCAGGAGCAAGGTGCAGTTTTAGGCCTCACCCTGAACCCTTCTAAATGTGAAATAATATGTTCCAACCAGGGCATCGTAGAGAGAATAGAGGGTCTTCTGCCAAATATCCATAAAACTAAACCTGAAGACAGCACACTCCTAGGAGCTCCCCTGGGGTTGAAAGCCATCGATGAGGTCCTTGATAAGAAAATCGCCGACCTTAAGAGGATGGATGGGAGGATTGAGGATATTGATGCTCATGATGCACTCTACCTCATCACCAGATGTCTGTCCCTCCCCAGGTTAACCTACTTTCTGAGGTGTTCACCATCTTACAGTAGCCAAAAACTAAGTGAGTATGACCGGTTACTGAAATCAATGCTAGAAAAAGCCCTTAACCTCTCTCTCGATGACCTACAGTGGAAACAAGCCTCTCTTCCCGTAAGACTTGGGGGCCTCGGAGTTCGAACAGCAACGCAAATCGCTGTTCCAGCCTTCCTGTCCTCCTTATCAGCATCCGACGACCTTGTGAAGGAAATTCTACCTGCCCACTTACATCAGCTGGCAGGTGTACATGATCCCAATTTTACACGCTGTGCCACAGAGTGGGCCTCTCGTGCAGGCCAATCACCTCAACCACCATCCCCAAAATCCCACAAGCAATCCAGCTGGGATGGTCCCATTGTAGACCAAGTTGCTGCAGAGTGCCTGGGTGCTGCAACAACACAACACGACATTGCTCGCCTCACAGCAGTAGCAGCACCACATGCAGGGGATTTCCTGTTAGCAACCCCAATGTCGGCAACTGGCACGCGTCTCACACCACACGCCCTCCGAATTGCTGTGGCCCTCCGCCTTGCTGCCCCAATCCACACCAGATATAGGTGTATTTGCGGCGAGGTGGTGGCTGACAGGTACGGTCACCATGGCCTACTCTGCCAAAGCACAGGGGGATGGCACTCGAGGCACAGCGAAGTTAACGACATCATCAAGAGGAGCCTCACCACAGCTGGATGCCCAGCTGAAAGAGAGCCCCGTTACCTAACGCCCCGTAACTCTGATGCTCTTATTGGTCGCCCAGATGGTATCACAGTGAACCCCTGGAAGAATGGCAAGCAGTTGGTATGGGACTACACGTGCGTATCAACCCTGGCTAACACCTACATTAACCTCAGTGTTGCACAACCAGGTGGCGCTGCCACCCACAGGGAAGCAGCCAAATCCCGTAAGTATAGAGAACTGGATCACCACTACAATTTTGTCCCCATTGCTTCTGAGACGCTCGGCGCCTGGGGTAAAAGTGCTACCAGTTTTTTGAAGGAACTGGGTTCTAGGCTCATTGAAACAACAAGGGACCCGAGAGCTGCAAGCTTTCTTTTCCAGCGCCTCAGTGTGGCGATACAGAGGGGAAATGCGCACTGCATCCAGGGTTCCTGCCCGCCATCTGAGGAGCTGGAGGAACTCGACAACCTATGACAACCATCTTTGTAACCTATATGTAACTCCTTTTTTGTAACAAAGTTCAAATAAAGTAAATATATATGTGTACATACAAAAGAATGGGGGTGGTAGGAGAAGATAATATTAGTGTTCAGTGAGAAACCACAAGGTCTCCTCTGAATACTTTTTTTTTCTTCTCCGAGGCTATGGGTCCCCACATTGGCACCAGAGGTGGTACCCTCACAAACTTTTTATATATATATATATATATATATACATTGTATGATTGATATATTACAGGGTCAATCTTGGATACAAGTCCAATATATCATCAAGTGTTCCAGTACTCATATAGTAATTACAGCGTTCAGCATACCTTAGTCCAGGAGGGCGAAAGTCAGTCAGTATGGGACATTCTACAATATAATGTTCAAGAGAGTGCATGTTTTCTCTTTCACAAAGTTGACACATTGTGTACTCGATATTTGGGTTTTGAGAAAGCTGCCAGATACGTCTATATCCCAGGCGTATTCTGGCCACTATAACATCACATTTTTGGGGAGTGGTGGAGAGGGGAAGGCTTAGGTGGGGTGGGGGAGAGTGGGGGGCTTAGGGGAACGGGGGAGAACAGAGGGCTTGTGGGTGGGAGAGACGGGAGGGCATGTGGGAGAAGGGAGGGCTTGGAGGATGGGGAAGAAGGGAGGTCCTGGGGGGAAGGGTGAGTGGGAGGAGGGGGGTGAGTGGGATGAGGGTGGGTGGGTGAGGGGAGGGTGCCTTAGGTGGGTACTTAGTGGGGAGCTGACAGGGGTTGGGGCAGGTAGGGTGTCTGTTGGGTAGAATGTGGGGGTGGTGCCGCACTCCCTGTAGCTAGTGCACTGTTTGAGGAGGGTTCCCCACTTCCCTCTGGGATGTAGGGATC
>NC_091156.1:50196363-50208863 GCF_040958095.1 Procambarus clarkii
TTATTAACCTAACTGCATTTGTCTCTCTTACAATCGTGTACATCCTTGTTGAAAGTTTGGACTTCCAGGACGTGTGTGTGTCTTGCTTCCCGACTGTCCCTCGGAGTCACTTGTCCCTCGATCAAATCCTCGATGAATCAGGCACCTTTGATATCGCTCGCCATATGCGTGTTTGCTCTGTTATTGCCATCCTTGTATTGTATTATCTTGTATTGGCAACTATGATGGTGCTACATAAGTCTCCCCTGTGGGAAATTTTACCTACTACATCTATTTTATTATCTAAGAAATGTATTATTTATATATCATATCTAAATTATATCAAAGTCAATATCAAAATCATCTCAGAATCACTACAGATTCATTATATCCTACAGGACAATGCCACCAATGATCACTACACTATAGGGGCCCAAGATGTCTACGTAACTTTGTGCACAATTTCTCAAGGATCTAGTAGCTTCAAGAAGAATATCTTAATTATAAAACTATTAGACCAATCAATCGATTTCCGGTAAGGATTAAATCAAATCCTTAATAAAAATCAATAGTACTAGCAAGTAATATTTATAATCATTAAATCTTATACCTATTTATATTATAATCACATCCTATCTCAGTCATATATCTAGACAGTAAAAATAATCAATCAATATGCAGTGAAAGCGACCCTCTCTAGGGAAGAGTGCGGAGCCAACTCGGGAGTGAAGCGACCTATGGGGTGCCCCGAGGCAGAAAGCGCTTGTTTAAAAAACAGTGAACAGAGGTCCGCGGTTGTTCAACGTCCTCCCAGCAAGCATAAGAAATATTGCCGGAACAACCGTGGACATTTTCAAGAGGAAACTAGATTTATTCCTCCAAGGAGTGCCGGACCAACCGGGCTGTGGTGGGTATGTGGGCCTGCGGGCCGCTCCAAGCAACAGCCTGGTGGACCAAACTCTCACAAGTCAAGCCTGGCCTCGGGCGGGCTTGGGGAGTAGAACTCTCAGAACCCCATCAACCAGGTATCATGTGATATGGTGCCTTACAAACATTATTCTGTAAATGACACCATAATAACATATCTTTATCACCAGTGATTACTCTCTAGAACTGGGGGAATACCTGGACAATATCTACAAGGAAAAATTCCTAGTACTTTATCTAAATAAGAGTGTAGAGTGGAGCTTATTCACCAAGTGACGCCACTTCCACCATCACCTATCTTATCCAACAGCAAAGCTGTGACATATAATATAGTGTCAAATCTCTACAAGTAAGTTATCAGTCTGGCCACTTGTCAGACGATACCCGGCACTCAGACATAAGTATAATAAGTGTTTTTGCGTGTTGATTGGCCAATTGCATGCTTGTATAACCTTAATGTATCCAATAAGTTTGTTTGTTGTTACATGGTTAGGCAATGCCTTATATTCCAGTAAGTTTTATTAATCTATCAGTCACAACCTTTTCAATGTATATGGACACTCATGAGGTATACAGCTACAGTCATTGAAAGTCAAGCTCAACTGAAACTCTTCATATAAACTGAATATATATATATATATATATATATATATATATATATATATATATATATATATATATATATATATATATATATATATATATATATATATATATATATTTAAATATATATATATATATATATATATATATATATATATATATATATATATATATATATATATATATATATATATATATATATATATATATATATATATATATATATATATATATAGGAGTGTGGGTGTTGGTGAAGGTGAGACAGCTGGCACGCACGTGAGGGAAGCAAGTGGTATGGGACTACACGTGCGCTGCCACACTGGCCAGTACCTACCTCCACTACAGCACACGTGAAAGCGGTGGTGCTGCTTCTTTCTGGGAATCGCAGAAAATTATTAAATACAGAGGTCTAGCACACTGCTACAGCTTTGTTCCGATCGGCTCGGAGACCCTCGGTTCGTGGGGAAAATGTGCATTGAAGTTCCTGAAGGAATTGGGGGACAAATTGATCAGCGCTACAAAAGACCAGAGAGCAAAAAGTTTCTTGTTCCAGCGCCTCAGTGTTGCGATTCAGAGGGGAAATGCCTGTTGCGTCTTGGGCACTAGTCCAACTTCAGAGGAATTCGAAGAAGTGTTTGACTTGCAACAATGATCGAACCCGTCTGTGACATTCATCAATGTTTCCCATTGTTGTGTTTTTCAAGAGATCCATAACCTTTAAGCACCTTTTTGCATTATTATTTTTGTATCAACCCATGTATATCTTGTAACCATCAAATGCATAATAAAGCACAAAAAATAAAAAAGGAAGGGGGTGGTAGGAGAAAAGCACACAGAAACTGTATTGGAGGGGATCTAAACATTCCCTCTAATGCGTTATGCGTGGTTTCCTCCGAGGCTATGGGTCCCCCTTCTTCCAGCTAGAGGTATATATATATATATATATATATATATATATATATATATATATATATATATATATATATATATATATATATATATATATATATATATATATATTTTTTTTTTAAGTTTGTGAGGGTACCACCTCTGGTGCCAATGTGGGGACCCATAGCCTCGGAGAAGAAAATAAAAAGTATTCAGAGGAGACCTTGTGGTTTCTCACTGAACACTAATATTATCTTCTCTTACCACCCCCATTCTTTTGTATGTACACATATATATTTACTTTATTTGAACTTTGTTACAAAAAAGGAGTTACATATGGGTTACAAAGATGGTTATCATAGGTTGTCGAGTTCCTCCAGCTCCTCAGATGGCGGGCAGGAACCCTGGATGCAGTGCGCATTTCCCCTCTGTATCGCCACACTGAGGCGCTGGAAAAGAAACCTTGCAGCTCTCGGGTCAATTGTTGTTTCAATGAGCCTAGGACCCAGTTCCTTCAAAAAAACTGGTAGCACTTTTACCCCAGGCGCCGAGTGTCTCAGAAGCAATGGGGACAAAATTGTAGTGGTGATCCAGTTCTCTATACTTACGGGATTTGGCTGCTTCCCTGTGGGTGGCAGAGCCACCTGGTTGTGCAACACTGAGGTTAATGTAGGTGTTAGCCAGGGTTCATACGCACGTATGAACGTATAAGTTTAAGTTTTCACGTATAAGTTTTCACGCACGTATAAGTTTTCATGAATTAATTGTTTTTCGACTACCTAACCTAACCTAACTTTTTCGGCCACCTAACCTAACCTAACCTATTAAGATAGGTTAGGTTAGGTAGGGTTGGTTAGGTTCAGTCATATATCTACGTTAATTTTAACTCCAATAAAAAAAATGACCTCATACATAATGAAATGGGTAGCTTTATCATTTCATAAGAAAAAAATTAGAGAAAATATATTAATTCAGGAAAACTTGGCTAATTAGGCAAATCGGGCCTTGCATAGTAGGCCAAAAAGTGCGTTCTGGCTACTAGGTACGACATATATATATATATATATATATATATATATATATATATATATATATATAAATATATATATATATATATATATATATATATATATATATATATATATATATATATACATATATAATGTCGTACCTAGTAGCCAGAACACACTTCTCAGCCTACTATGCAAGGCCCGATTTGCCTAATAAGCCAAGTTTTCCTGAATTAATATATTTTCTCTAATTTTTTCTTATGAAATGATAAAGCTACCCATTTCATTATGTATGAGGTCAATTTTTTTTTATTTGAGTTAAAATTATCGTAGATATATGACCGAACCTAACTAACCCTACCTAACCTAACCTAACCTATCTTTATAGGTTAGGTTAGGTTGCCGAAAAAGTTAGGTTAGGTAGGTCAGGTAGTAGTAAAAAACA
Source organism: Procambarus clarkii (assembly GCF_040958095.1). Taxonomy (NCBI): domain Eukaryota; kingdom Metazoa; phylum Arthropoda; class Malacostraca; order Decapoda; family Cambaridae; genus Procambarus; species Procambarus clarkii. The sequence goes on from NC_091156.1 coordinate 50,200,216, forward strand.
TTAATTCATGAAAACTTGGTTTATTAGGAAAATCGGGCCTTGCATAGTAGGCTGAGAAGTGCGTTCTGGCTACTAGGTATGACATATATATATATATATATATATATATATATATATATATATATATATATATATATATATTAGTATATTTTGGTAGCAGTCTTTCCTGTAGACATATTTTATTAAATATGACCGAAAAAGTAAGATTAATAATTCTAACACGAATTTTCTCAATCTTTCGTACATTATGCTTCACTGTTGGAGGTAAATCAAAAATCACTTCTCCAAAATTCATTTTTATTTCTAGTCTGACGCGACACGGGCGCGTTTCGTAAAACTTATTACATTTTCAAAGACTTCACAAATACACAACTGATTAGAACTTGCGTTTCCCTGATTTTATATCTACATTTGAGTGAGGTGGGAAGGGTGATGTGGCTTTACATTTGAGTGAGGTGGGAAGGATGATGTGGCATTAGAGGATATTAATAAGGTATTAAAAGTATCAACACAAGACAGAACACGAAACAATGGATATTGAATAGAAGTGTTTGTAGAAAAGCCTATTGGTCCATATTTCTTGATGCTTCTATATTGGAGCGGAGTCTTGAGGTGGGTAGAATATAGTTGTGCAATAATTGGCTGTTGATTGCTGGTGTTGACTTCTTGATGTGTAGTGCCTCGCAAACGTCAAGCCGCCTGCTATCGCTGTATCTATCGATGATTTCTGTGTTGTTTACTAGGATTTCTCTGGCGATGGTTTGGTTATGGGAAGAGATTATATGTTCCTTAATGGAGCCCTGTTGTTTATGCATCGTTAAACGCCTAGAAAGAGATGTTGTTGTCTTGCCTATATACTGGGTTTTTTGGAGCTTACAGTCCCCAAGTGGGCATTTGAAGGCATAGACGACGTTAGTCTCTTTTAAAGCGTTCTGTTTCGTGTCTGGAGAGTTTCTCATGAGTAGGCTGGCCGTTTTTCTGGTTTTATAGTAAATCGTCAGTTGTATCCTCTGATTTTTGTCTGTAGGGATAACGTTTCTATTAACAATATCTTTCAGGACCCTTTCCTCTGTTTTATGAGCTGTGGAAAAGAAGTTCCTGTAAAATAGTTTAATAGGGGGTATAGGTGTTGTGTTAGTTGTCTCTTCGGAGGTTGCATGGCTTTTCACTTTCCTTCTTATGATGTCTTCGATGAAACCATTGGAGAAGCCGTTATTGACTAGAACCTGCCTTACCCTACAGAGTTCTTCGTCGACCTGCTTCCATTCTGAGCTGTGGCTGAGAGCACGGTCGACGTATGCGTTAACAACACTCCTCTTGTACCTGTCAGGGCAGTCGCTGTTGGCATTTAGGCACATTCCTATGTTTGTTTCCTTTGTGTAGACTGCAGTGTGGAAACCTCCGCCCTTTTCCATGACTGTTACATCTAGAAAAGGCAGCTTCCCATCCTTTTCCGTCTCGTAAGTGAAACGCAGCACGGAACTCTGATCAAATGCCTCCTTCAGCTCCTGCAGATGTCTGACATCAGGTACCTGTGTAAAAATGTCGTCAACATACCTGCAGTATATGGCCGGTTTCAAGTTCATGTCGACTAAGACTTTTTGCTCGATGGTACCCAAGTAGAAGTTTGCAAACAGGACACCTAGGGGAGAACCCATAGCGACCCCATCTACTTGCTTATACATATGCCCATCCGGGCTCAAGAAGGGTGCCTCTTTAGTACAAGCTTGGAGTAGTTTCCTCAGAATACTTTCTGGCATGTCAAGAGGAGTACAGGCTGGATCACGATACACTCTGTCGGCTATCATTCCGATTGTCTCGTCCTATACCCCCTATTAGACTATTTTACAGGAACTTCTTTTCCACAGCTCATAAAACAGAGGAAAGGGTCCTGAAAGATATTGTTAATAGAAACGTTATCCCTACAGACAAAAATCAGAGGATACAACTGACGATTTACTATAAAACCAGAAAAACGGCCAGCCTACTCATGAGAAACTCTCCAGACACGAAACAGAACGCTTTAAAAGAGACTAACGTCGTCTATGCTTTCAAATGCCCACTTGGGGACTGTAAGCTCCAAAAAACCCAGTATATAGGCAAGACAACAACATCTCTTTCTAGGCGTTTAACGATGCATAAACAACAGGGCTCCATTAAGGAACATATAATCTCTTCCCATAACCAAACCATCGCCAGAGAAATCCTAGTAAACAACACAGAAATCATCGATAGATACAGCGATAGCAGGCGGCTTGACGTTTGCGAGGCACTACACATCAAGAAGTCAACACCAGCAATCAACAGCCAATTATTGCACAACTATATTCTACCCACCTCAAGACTCCGCTCCAATATAGAAGCATCAAGAAATATGGACCAATAGGCTTTCTACAAACACTTCTATTCAATATCCATTGTTTCGTGTTCTGTCTTGTGTTGATACTTTTAATACCCTATTAATATCCTCTAATGCCACATCATCCTTCCCACCTCACTCAAATGTAATGCCACATCACCCTTCCCACCTCACTCAAATGTAGATATAAAATCAGGGAAACGCAAGTTCTAATCAGTTGTGTATTTGTGAAGTCTTTGAAAATGTAATAAGTTTTACGAAACGCGCCCGTGTCGCGTCAGACTAGAAATAAAAATGAATTTTGGAGAAGTGATTTTTGATTTACCTCCAACAGTGAAGCATAATGTACGAAAGATTGAGAAAATTCGTGTTAGAATTATTAATCTTACTTTTTCGGTCATATTTAATAAAATATATATATATATATATATATATATATATATATATATATATATATATATATATATATATATATATATATATATATATATATATATATATATATTAGTATATTTTGGTAGCAGTCTTTCCTGTAGACATATATTATTAAATATGACCGAAAAAGTAAGATTAATAATTCTAACACGAATTTTCTCAATCTTTCGTACATTTCTTTTCACTGTTGGAGGTAAATCAAAAATCAATTCTCCAAAATTCATTTTTATTTCTCGTCTGACGCGACACGAGCGCGTTTCGTAAAACTTATTACATTTTCAAAGACTTTAGTTCACAAATACACAACTGAATAGAACTTACGCATCTCCGATTTTATATCTACATTTGAGTGAGGTGGAAGGGGTGATGTGGCATTAACACAAGACAGAACAAGATGTGGCATTAATAGGGTATTAATTTCATCAACACAAGACAGAACAAGAGGTGATATTAATAGGGTATTAATTTCATCAACACAAGACAGAACACGAAACAATGGATATTGAATAGAAGTGTTTGTAGAAAGCCTATTGGTCCATATTTCTTGATGCTTCTATATTGGAGCGGATTCTTGAGGTGGGTAGAATATAGTTGTGCAATAATTGGCTGTTGATTGCTGGTGTTGACTTCTTGATGTGTAGTGCCTCGCAAATGTCAAGCCGCCTGCTATCGCTGTATCTATCGATGATTTCTGTGTTGTTTTCTAGGATTTCTCTGGCGATGGTTTGGTTGTGGGAAGAGATTATATGTTCCTTAATGGAGCCCTGTTGCTTATGCATCGTTAAACGCCTAGAAAGAGATGTTGTTGTCTTGCCTATATACTGTTTTTTTTTGGAGCTTACAGTCCCCAATAGGGCATTTGAAGGCATAGACGACGTTGGTCTCTTTTAAAGCGTTCTGTTTTGTGTCTGGAGAGTTTATCATGAGTAGGATGGCCGTTTTTCTGGTTTTATAGTAAATCGTCAGTTGTATCCTCTGATTTTTGTCTGTAGGGATAACGTTTCTATTAACAATATCTTTCAGGACGCTTTCCTCCGTTTTATGAGCTGTGGAAAAGAAGTTCCTGTAAAATAGTCTAATAGGGGGTATAGGTGTTGTGTTGGTTGTCTCTTCAGAGGTTGCATGGCGTTTCACTTTCCTTCTTATGATGTCTTCGACGAAACCATTGGAGAAGCCGTTGTTGACTAGGACCTGCCTTACCCTACAGAGTTCTTTGTCGATTTGCTTCCATTCTGAGCTGTGGCTGAGAGCACAGTCGACATATGCGTTAACAACACTCCTCTTGTACCTATCTGGGCAGTCGCTTTTGGCATCTAGGCACATTCCTATGTTCGTTTCCTTAGTGTAGACTGCAGTGTGGAAACCTCCGCTCTTTTCCATGACTGTTACATCTAGAAAGGGCAGCTTCCCATCCTTTTCCATCTCGTAAGTGAAACACAGCACGGAACTCCGCTCAAATGCCTCCTTCAGCTCCTGCAGATGTCTGACATCAGGTACCTGTGTAAAAATGTCGTCAACATACCTGCAGTATATGGCCGGTTTCAAGTTCATGTCGACTAAGACTTTTTGCTCGATGGTACCCATGTAGAAGTTTGCAAACAGGACACCTAGGGGAGAACCCATGGCGACCCCATCTACTTGCTTATACATGTGCCCATCCGGGCTCAAGAAGGGTGCCTCTTTAGTACAAGCTTGGAGTAGTTTCCTTAGGATATTTTCTGGTATGTCAAGAGGAGTACAGGCTGGATCACGATACACTCTGTCGGCTATCATCCCGATTGTCTCGTCCACTGGTACGTTGGTGAACAGCGATTCTACGTCCAACGAGGCTCTTATTCCTGTGGCCCGTGTGCCCCGCAGTAAGTCAACAAATTCCTTTGGCGACTTGAGGCTGAAGGCGCAAGGGACATAAGGAGTCAGCAGGCCGTTGAGTCGCTTCGCTAGTCTGTACGTGGGTGTGGGTATCTGGCTAATGATTGGCCGAAGTGGGTTTCCAGGCTTTTGTGTCTTGACATTTCCATACGCATATCCAGGTTTATATTCCCCAATAATCTTTAGCAGGTGGAGTCCTGATTTCTTGGCGTTCACAGTTTCGATTAGTTTGTTGACCTTTGCTTTCAATTCGGCTGTAGTGTCCTTCGTTACCCTTTGGAATTTAGTTTGGTCAGAGAGTATGAGGTTCATTTTCGCCAGATATTCGTCTTTTTTAAGAATGACGTATATTGGCGACTTGTCACCTCTCCTGACAACTATCTCCTTGTTCTCACGAAGGCTTTTGGCTGCCGCTTTGAGCTCGGGGGACAGTATGGTGCTTCTGTAATTGCCTCGATTCTTTCCTCCTTCCGCAATAAGTTCTGCTTGTAAGGTATCTTTGGTAGTGACTTTCTTTTGTGTCTCGAGGTCGAATATGTCGTCCAAAGAATTTCCAACTCCACTTTCCGGGCCATCTCACTCGGTCTGGACATAACGTGAGAGTTTATGCCCAGATTTAGGAGAGTGACTTGGTCCTCAGTGAAGTTAATTCCTGCAAGGTTCAGAAAGCCATCTCTTGGTCGTGGAATGGCCATAGGTCCTCCATATAACGTTGTTAGTTTCTTGATAATCCTTGTTTCAGTGCTGAGGTGATGTCGGTCTGTGAGGATGTCGAGGTGTTGTTCAATGCGGGTACGGATACTTTCGTCGATGTTGCTATTTCTCCACTCGTTCGTGGAGAAATCTCTGAGGCAATGGGCAAAGTGTCTCTGAGGCAATGGGGACAAAATTGTAGTGATGCTCAAGGTCTCTGTATATACGTTACTTGGCTGCTTACGTTAATCGGCAGCTCCTCCTGCTTGTGTAGCACTGAAGTCAACTGTCTAAAATTCCTCCAGGGGTTCACTGTGGGCTCTACTGGGCTCTCTCATATCTACATTTAAAACTGTGTATGGAGTCAGCCTCCACCACATCACTGCCTAATGCATTCCATCCGTTAACTACTCTGACACTGAAAACGTTCCTTCTAACGTCTCTGTGGCTCATGTGGGTACTCAGTTTCCTCCTGCGTCCCCTTGTTCGCGTCCCACCAGTGTTGAATAGTTTATCCTTGTTTACCCGGTCGATTCCTCTGAGGATCTTGTTGGTTGTGATCATGTCTTCCCTTACTCTTCTGTCTTCCAGTGTCGTAAGGTGCATTTCCCGCAGCCTTTCCTCGTAACTCATGTCTCTTAGTTCTGGGACTAGTCTAGTGGCATACCTTTGGACTTTTTCCAGCTTCGTCATGTGCTTGACAAGATAAGGGCTCCATGCTGGGGCCGCATACTCCAGGATTGGTCTTACATATTTGGTGTACAAGATTCTGAATGATTCCTTACACAGGTTCCTGAACACTGTTCTGATGTTAGCCAGCCTCGCATATGCCGCAGACGTTATTCTTTTTATGTGGGCTTCAGGAGACAGGTTTGGTGTGATATCAACTCCTAGATCTTTCTCTCTGTCCGTTTCATTAAGTACTTCATCTCCTCTTCTGTATCCTGTGTCTGGCCTCCTGTTTCCACTGCCTAGTTTCATTACTTTGCATTTACTCGGGTTGAACTTCAACAGCCATTTGTTGGACCATTCACTCAGTCTGTCTAGGTCATATTGTAGCCTTCTACTATCGTCCTCAGTTTCCATCCTCCTCATAATTTTTGCATCATCGGCCAACATTGAGAGAAACGATTCTATACCCTCTGGGAGATCATTTACATATATCAGAAACAGTATAGGTCCAAGGACTGACCCCTGCAGGACTCCACTCGTAACGTCTCGCCAATCTGAGACCTCACCCCTCACACTGACTCGTTGTCTCCTGTTGCTTAGGTACTCCTGTATCCAACGGAGTACCTTCCTTTTCACTCCAGCCTGCATCTCCAGCTTTTTCACTAGCCTCTTGTGTGGCACTGTATCAAAGGCTTTCTGACAATCCAAAAAAATGCAGTCTGCCCACCCTTCTCTTTCTTGCCTTATTTTTGTTGCCTGGTCGTAAAATTCAAGTAACCCTGTGAGGCAGGACCTGCCATCCCTGAATCCATGTTGGTGCTGTGTTACAAAGTTCTTTTGCTCCAGGTGCTCCACTAGCTTTCTTCGCTCAATCTTCTCCATCAGCTTGCATGGTATGCAGGTTAGGGACACTGGCCTGTAATTCAGTGCCTCCTGTCTATCCCCTTTCTTGTATTTCGGGACTACGTTAGCTGCTTTCCAAATTTCTGGCAGTTCCCCTGTTGCCAGAGATTTGTTATACACTATGGAGAGTGGTAGGCACAGTTCTTCTGCTCCTTTCTTTAGTATCCAAGGGGAGATTCCATCTGGGCCTATAGCCTTTGTCACATCCAACTCTAGTAAACACTTCCTTACTTTCCCGCTGGTAATCTCAAACTCTTCCAGTGGTTCCTGGTTAGCTATTCCCTCTCTTATCTCTTGGATTTTTCCTTGCTCTAAGGTGAAGACCTCTTGGAATTTCTTATTCAGTTCCTCACACACTTTCTTGTCGTTCGTAATGAATCCTTCTGCCCCTATCCTTAATTTCATAACCTGTTCCTTTACTGTTGTTTTTCTCCTGATGTGGCTATGCAGCAATTTAGGCTGAGTCTTTGCCTTGCTTGCGATGTCGTTTTCGTATTGTCTTTCTGCCTCTCTTCTCATCCTGACATATTCATTCCTGGCATTCTGGTATCTTTCTCTGCTCTCCAGTGTCCTGTTATTCCTATAGTTTCTCCACGCCCTTTTACTTTGCTGCTTAGCTAGCCCACATCTCTGATTAAACCATGGGTTTCTCATCTTCATTTCACTGTTTTCCTTTTGGGCTGGGACAAACTTGTTTGCTGCGTCTTGCACTTTTGCGTGATGTAGTCCATCATATCTTGGGCCGTCTTTTCCCTGAGCTCTCTTTCCCATGCTATATCTTTTAGGAATTTTCTTATCTCCTCATAGTTTCCCTTTCAGTATGCTAACCTTTTGGTTTCGGTATCCCTCCTCGAGTTCAATAACCCTTCTTCAATCAGGTACTCAAACACCAATACACTGTGGTCGCTCATTCCTACTGGGGACTCAAAACCGATTTCTCTTATGTCAGAGTCGTTCAGGGTGAAGACCAGGTTGAGTCTCGCTTTTTCGTCATTTCCTCTCATCCTTGTGGGTTCTCTGACATGCTGGGTTAAGAAGTTTCTAGTCACCACCTCCAGTAGTTTGGCTCTCCACGTATCCTCGCCTCCAGTGGAGCCAGTCGGCCGAGCGGACAGCACGCTGGACTTGTGATCCTTTGGTCCTGGGTTCGATCCCAGGCGCCAGCGAGAAACAATGGGCAGAGTTTCTTTCACCCTATGTCACTGTTACCAAGCAGTAAAATAGGTACCTAGGTGTTAGTCAGCTGTCACAGGCTGCTTCCTGGGGGTGGAGGCCTGGTCGATGACCGGGCCGCGGGGACACTAAAAAGCCCCGAAATCATCTCAAAAAGATCCATGCGGTTCCTTGTTCTCCCAATCCATCCTTCCGTGATTGAAGTCCCCCATTATGAGCAGGTGGGATCTATTTCTACAGGCAGCGGAGGCTGCCCTCTCAATTATAGTGTTAACTGCCATGTTGTTGCTTTCGTACTCTTGACTGGGCCCTCTGTCATTTGGTGGAGGGTTATATATTACTGCTACTATTATCCTTGGTCCTCCCATTGTCATGCTGCCTGCTATGTAGTCTCTGAAACCCTCACAGCCCGGGATAGCCACCTCCTTAAAACTCCATTTCTTTCTCATGAGTAGGGGCACTCCTCCTCCTCCCCTACCTTCCTCTCTTTCCTTATTACTGTGTACTCCTGGGGAAACACGGCATTCGTTATGATTCCAGA